>NC_034188.2:71321824-71366824 GCF_002021735.2 Oncorhynchus kisutch | reverse complement strand
TTAACTTTAGTAGCCTCCAGCTTTAGCATATGCACCCTTCAGTCCTAGTGATTTCAGTCTAGTGGTGTGTAGTGTGGTCACAGTCTGTGGCTGTTCTTGTCAACATCAAATCAAGGTGACCCTGTATGGGATCAAGTCTGTAATACCTTTACCTCTCTGTCTGTTGCCCCATAATAGCACCCAGACATGGGACATTTGTGTTGTAGCATGACACTCATGTTGTGCCGCTCCAATCTGGAGATAACCATCAGAGACCCTGGCCTCGGAACAATTATCCCCGCTGTCGCTGAGGGAGAGGTTGGATCTAAGATCATCAGGCTAAGAGGGCCGTGTCCAAATCCCCCCCTTTTCTCTCACTCTCTCTTGCTCTCTGATGCCTAGTCAGTCATTATGCCAGTGAAGCTGTCATCTTATTGGTGCTCCCAGGGGCTCCCTCATACAGGAGCTTGTAAAGGACAGTTTCTTTCACTTCACTTCACATCATAATAATAATTATATAGTCAGTATGTTTTAAAACTGTCAACTTTTCTTTCCTTAAAGATTACGGCCTATTTAAAAACTTGAGTTGGACTGGAGAGCATAAAGCTAGATGTTCTTTTATTGGTTTCAGATGAAACAGAGGCCTCGTCTGACCGCCCACGCATGTCCCAAAGTCAATATTCAGGAAATTGTTATTCCTAGCAAATAAACTCAAGCAAAAAAAGAGACGTCCCTTTTTCAGGATCAAAATAACTTCACAGATCTTCATTGTAAAGGGTTTAAACACTGTTTCCCATGCTTGTTCAATGAACCATAAATAATTAATGAACATGCACGGTCGTTAAGACACTAACAGCTTACAGATGGTAGGCAATTAAGATCACAGTTATGAAAACCTAGGACACTAAAGAAGCCTTTCTAC
The DNA here is from genome assembly GCF_002021735.2 of Oncorhynchus kisutch. Taxonomy (NCBI): domain Eukaryota; kingdom Metazoa; phylum Chordata; class Actinopteri; order Salmoniformes; family Salmonidae; genus Oncorhynchus; species Oncorhynchus kisutch. The sequence continues at coordinate 71,365,923 of NC_034188.2, read as the reverse complement.
TGACTCTGAAAAACAGCAAAAGAAAGATGCCCAGGGTCCCTCATCTGAGTGAATGTGCATTAGGCATGCTGCAAGAAGGTATGAGAACTGCAGATTTGGCCAGGGCAATAAATTGCAATGTCCGTACTGTGAGACACCTAAGACAGCGCTACAGGGAGACAGGACGGACAGCTGATCATCCTCGCAGTGGCAGATCACGTGTAACAACACCTACACAGGATCGGTACATACGAACATCACACCTGCGGGACAGGTACAGGATGGCAACAATAACTGCCCGAGTTACACCAGGAATGCATAATCGCTCCAACAGTGCTCAGACTGTCCGTAATAGGCTGAGAGAGGCTGGACTGAGGGCTTGTAGGCCTGTTGTAAGGCAGGTCCTCACCAGACATCACTGGCAACAACGTCGCTTATGGGCACAAACCCACCGTCGCTGGACCAAACAGGACTGGCAAAACGTGCTCTTCACTGACGAGTCGCAGTTTTATCTCACAAGGGGTGACGGTTGGATACGCGTTTGTCATCGAAGGAATGAGCTTTACACCGAGGCCTGTACTCTGTAGCGGGATCGATTTGGAGGTGGAGGGTCTGTAATGGTCTGGGGCGGTGGACTGAGCTTGTTGTCATTGGACTGAGCTTGTTGTCATTGCAGGCAATCTCAACGCTGTGTGTTACAGGGAAGACATCCTCCTCCCTCATGTGGTACCCTTCCTGCAGGCTCATCCTGACATGACCCTCCAGCATGACAGTGCCACCAGCCATACTGCTCGTTCTGTGCGTGATTTCCTGCAAGACAGGAATGTCAGTGGCCAGCGAAGAGCACGGATCTCAATCCCATTGAACACGTCTGGGACCTGTTGGATCGGAGGGTGAGGTCTAGGGCCATTCCCCCCAGAAATCTCCGGGAACTTGCAGGTGCCTTGGAAGAGTGGGGTAACATCTCACAGCAATAACTGGCAAATCTGGTGCAGTCCATGAGGAGGTGATGCACTGCAGTACTTAATGCAGCTGGTGGCCACACCAGATGCTGACTGTTACCTTTGATTTTGACCCCCCCTTTGTTCAGGGACACATTATTCCATTTCTGTTAGTCACATGTCTATGGAACTTGTTCAGTTTATGTCTCAGTTGTTGAATCATGTTATGTTTGCTGAACATTATTAACACAGTTAACAGTGAGAGGACGTTTCTTTTTTTGATGAGTTTAGTTTGTCTGCTTTGAAACAGCGGAGCAACTTTTTAGAAATAATGAAAATTAATCCCGCTGGTGCACGGCTCTATGCTTTGAATAATATAAATTAAATGCCTGTAACGATGTGTTTGAAGCCCTATCCTGGTCTGAATTATGATAAAACTGAAGCGCTCTGTAGAGAGATGCCGGGCTACTCCTAAACAAAAAGGTTAATCTGGATCTGGACCCCCTGTTGAGATGTGAACAGCACCCAGTAGAGATGTTTTCAACTTTTCACTCAGGGGCGAGAACAATGACAAAGAGGTGCATGGCTCATAGAGTAACCCTCAGGCCTAAGGCCCTGGTGTGGCTATAGAGAGTAGCCCTCAGACCTAAGGCCCTGGTGTGGCTATAGAGAGTAGCCCTCAGGCCTAAGGCCTTGGTGTGGCTATAGAGAGTAGCCCTCAGGCCTAAGGCCCTGGTGTGGCTATAGAGAGTAGCCCTCAGACCTAAGGCCCTGGTGTGGCTATAGAGAGTAGCCCTCAGGCCTAAGGCCCTGGTGTGGCTATAGAGAGTAGCCCTCAGGCCTAAGGCCTTGGTGTGGCTATAGCGAGTAGCCCTCAGGCCTAAGGCCCTGGTGTGGCTATAGAGAGTAGCCCTCAGGCCTAAGGCCTTGGTGTGGCTATAGAGAGTAGCCCTCAGGCCTAAGGACCTGGTGTGGATATAGAGAGTAGCCCTCAGGCCTAAGGCCTTGGTGTGGCTATAGAGAGTAGTCCTAAGGCCTTGGTGTGGCTATAGCTAGTTGCCCTCAGGCCTAAGGCCCTGGTGTGGCTATAGAGAGTAGCCCTCAGGCCTAAGGCCCTGGTGTGGCTATAGAGAGTAGCCCTCAGGCCTAAGGCCTTGGTGTGGCTATAGAGAGTAGCCCTCAGGCCTAAGGCCTTGGTGTGGCTATAGAGAGTAGCCCTCAGGCCTAAGGTATTGGTTGGCTGTAACACTAGTAGTGTTCTGAGAACATTAGCACTATTACTGTAGGCTGTTGCATTCATATATATTAACATAATATACACTGAACAAAAATATAAATACAACATGTAAAGTGTTGGTCCCATGTTTCATGAGCTGAAATAAAAGATCTCAGAAGTGTTCCATATGCACAAAAAACTTATTTCTCTCAAATTCTGTGTACAAATTTGTTTACATCCCTGTTAGTGAGCATTTCTCCTTTGCCAAGATATTCCATCCACCTGACAGATGTGGCATATCAAGAAGCTGATAAAACAGCATGATCATTACATTGTGCTGGTGACAATAAAAAGCCACAATAAAATGTTCAGTTTTGTCACACAACACAATGCCACAGATGTCTCAAGATTTGATGGAGTGTGCAAATGGCATGCTGACTGCAGGAATGTCCACCAGAGCTGTTGCCAGAGAATGTAATGTTAATTTCTCTACCATTTCTCTACCAACGTTGTTTTTGAGAATTTGGCAGTACGTCCAACTGGCCATCAGCAAGAAGGCGCCGACAGACATGTCAGCTCTGCTTCTAGCTCCTAAGCAACTTTGTAGTATTTTTTGTGTGTGTGTGTGTTATTTCTTACATTATTAGCCCGGAATATTTTTTGTGTTATTACATACAGCCGGAAATAACTTTTGGATATCAGAGTGGCGGTAACTCACCAGCATTACGACCAGAAATATGACTTTCCCGATTTGGATTCTTTGTTCGTACCCCACAGGGAAATCAAACTTATCCCAGAGCTGCTCCAAGTTACCGCCGGCAGAGAAGAGGTGTTTGGAGTGGACTTCTAGTCATCCACCGCTTCCGAGTATATTACTTGCTAAGTTCAGTCCCTGGACGATAAAGTAGACCAGCTCAGGTTGAGGATCTCCTTCAAGAGAGACATCAGGGACTGTAACATACTCTGTTTCACAGAATTATGGCTCTCTCTGGGTATACTGTCCCCGTCCGTACAGCCAGCTGGGTTCTCAGTTCATCGCGCAGACAGGAATAAAGAACTCTCCGGGAAGAAGAAGGGCGGTGGTGTATGCTTCATGATTAACTACTCATGGTGTGATTGTGATAATGTACAGAAACTCAAGTCCGTTCGTTCACCCGACCTAGAATACCTCTCAATCAAATGTCAACCGTATTACCTTCCAAGACAATTTTCTTCAGTTATAGTCACAGCCTTCTCCCCCAAACAGGAACTACACTGGACTTTATACAAACCGGAAACCACATATCCTGAGGCCGCATTTATTGTAGCTGGCGAAACGCTACCAAAGTTTTATCAACACATTGACTCTAGTACTCGCTTAGGAAAAACACTAGATCACTGCTACTTGCCTTTTTCGAGATGCCTACAAGGCTTTCCCCCACCCTCCCTTCGGCAAATTGCAAAGCGTGTGCAAGCAAGGAGGCCTACAAACCTGACTCAGTTACACCAGCTCTGTCAGGAGGAATGGGCCAAAATTCACCCAACTTATTGTGGGAAGCTTGTGGAAGGCTCCCCAAAACATTTGACCCAAGTTAATCAATTTTAAGGCAATGCTTCCAAATACTAATTGAGTGTATGTAAACTTCTGACACTGGTAATGTGATGAAAGAAAGAAAAACTGAAATAAATCATTCTCTCTCTATTATTCTGACATTTCACATTCTTAAAATGAAGTGGTGATCCTAACTGACCTAAAACAGGGAATTCTTACTAGGATTAAATGTCAGTAATTGTGAAAAACTGAGTTTAAATGTAAGTTTAAGTTGTATGTAAACTTCTGACTTCAACTGTATTTCAATTGACTGATTTCCTCATATGAATTGTAACTCAGTCAAATATTTTAAATTGTTACATGTTGCATTTTTTTATACATTTTATATATACAGTGCACTTCGAATAGTATTCAGACCCCATTACTTTTCCCACATTTTGTTACGTTACAGCCTTATTCAAAAATGTAATTAAAACATTTTTTATTCATCAATCTACACACAATACCCCATAATTAAGGTTTTCGAAAAAGACCCTTTGCTATGAGACTCGAAATTGAGCTCAGGTGCACCCTGCATCAATTGATCATCCTTGAGATGTTTCTAAAACTTGATTGGCGTCCACCTGAGGTAAATTCAATTGATTGGACATGATTTGGAAAGGCACACACCTGTCTATATAAGGTCACACAGTTGACAGTGCATGTCAAAGCAAAAACCAAGCCATGAGGTCACAGGAATTGTCCATAGAGCTCTGAGACAGGATTTTGTCGAGGCACCGATCTGGGAAAGGGTACCAACAAATGTCTGCAGCATTGAAGGTCCCCAAGAACACAGTGGCCTCCATCATTCTTAAATGGAATAAGTTTGTAATCACCAAGACTCTTCCTAAAGCTGGCCAAACTGCGCAATCAGGGGAGAAGGGCCCCTTGGTCAGGGAGGTGGTCAAGAACCCGATGGTCACTCTGACAGAGCTCCAGAGTTCCTCTTTGGAGATGGGAGAACCTTCGAGAAGGACAACCAACTCTGCAGCACTCCACCAATCAGGCCTTTGTGGGCTTCCGAGTAGTGCAGTGGTCCAGGTTTGCCTGGGGTAGGCCGTCATTGTAAATAAGAATTTCTTCTTAACTGACTTGCCTAGTTAAATAAAGGTTCAATAAAAAACAATTATGATAGAGTGGCCAGACGGAAGCCAATCCTCAGTAAAAGGCACATGACATCTCACTTGAAGTTTGCAAAAAGGCACAAGAAGGACCATGGGAAACTAAATTCTCTGGTCGGATGAAACCAAGTTTCAACTCTTTGGGTTGAATGCCAAGCGTCCGGCCTGGCACCATCCCTATGGTGAAGCATGGTGGTGACAGCATCACGTTGTGGGGATGTTTTTCAGTGGCAGGGACTGGGAGACTAGTCAGGATCGAGGGAAAGATGAACAGAGCAAAGTACAGAGAAATCCTTGATGAAAACCTGCTCCAGAGCACTCAGGACCTCCGACTCGGCAGAAGGTTCACCTTCCAACAGGACAATGACCCTAAGCACACAACCAAGACAACGCAGGAATGGCTTCTCTGAATGTCCTTGAGTGGCCCGGACTTGAACCCAATTGAACATCTCTGGAGAGACCTGAAAATAGCAGTGCAGCGACGCTCCCATCCAACCTGACAGAGCTTGAGAGGATCTGCAGAGAAGAATGGGAGAAACTCCCCAAGTACAGGTGTGCCAAGCTTGTACCCAAGCGTCATACCCAAGAAGACTCAAGGCTGTAATCGCTGCCAAAAGTGCTTCAGCTAAGTACTGAGTAAAGGGTCTGAATACTTCTGAAATATGAAAAAAATCTAAACCTATTTCTGCTTTGTCATATGGGGTATTGTGTGTAGATTGATGAGAAAAAAATTACAATTCAATCCATTTTAGAATAAGGCTGTAACGAAACAAAATGTGGAAAAAGTCAAGGGGTCTGAATACTTCCGAATGCACTGTAAATACAGTATACTGTATATACATAATATACTGTCATATCAGTTTATTGCTGCTACAGTATGTTGTTTATTCTAAAACTCTGCCTTGTGTGTATGTTCCTAATCGGGTGTTTCACTCTTAGCTCTCGGCACTGCAAAGCCAGCTGGAGTTCCAGGAGACTTCTATGGTGGAGAAGTCTCTGGTCAGCAGGCAGGAGGCCAAGATCCGAGAGATGGAGACCAAGATGGAATTTGAGAAGACGCAGGTCAAACGCTTGGAGGTGAGAGCAGTCAGGGGGGCTGAGGGGAATTCTAGAGGAGGAGTGTTGGTTTTTGCCTGGCAGCCTACCCAGCATGTGTGTATGGGGGGTGGAAGGTCATTGCTGAAGAATTGCCTAGGGGATGAATGGGCAACTTTTTTGGGGAGCAAATGAAAACCATTTCCTCAAGACGATTGACTCCCACTACCTCCACCCACCTCTGTTATACCATGCAAGTTTTGTCCCCTCAGTGCTGGGTTCAGCCTCACATAACCTTCTTCTAGCTCGGACCGTTAGCATATCACAGTTAGTTAGAAATTCTGCTCTGTTCGTCATCGGACTAGCTCATATTCTATTCACTCCACAATATAATTTGTTATTCTGTCAGTTTCAAATTACATTCTGCGACAAACGTTTACGTGAAGGATAAAGGTTACTGTTCGCACACAGCCAAGGAACATTTTTAATCAATTTTCTGCCCCTCTGACAAATGCATCTTTGCTCATTTTGGCAACTTTTAGACTTGTAATTACCAGCAATGTGCAGACAGCCAGACACGCTGCTTTAACTCTCTCAGATATGTTCTGCACTGGCTGGAATAATAGAAAGACTGGCTAAGCATTGTTCAGCTTTGGGAAAGATGCATCCAGAGTTAGAAGGGCTTTTAAGGTCGTATTTAGCCATGTCTTTTTGCTACCCATGGCATTTGAAACCACTATTTAATGAGTAGGCCAAGTTTCTTGCCCTTATTTGGGGAAATATCTCACGGCAAGGAAGTGTAGGTTTTTCCTCACCTGAATCCCCTTTTAGATATGGAGTATCTCTCATAGCTGCATGCATGATAAGGTCTCTGACCTGTGCCAGATACTGTATAGGCTGTCAGTACAGTGGTTCTTCTAACACGGTCCCTGTCTGCTGTTGGTCATTCAGAGCCTGGTGGCCCGTCTGAAGGAGAACCTTGAGAAGCTAACAGAGGAGCGGGATCACCGCAGCACCAGCGAGACCCGGGAGAAGGAGCAGAACAAGCGGCTCCAGAGACAGATCAGAGATATCAAGGAGGAGATGGGAGAGCTGGCCAAGAAGGAGGGAGAGGCCAGCCGCAAGAAACATGAGCTGGTAAGACCCAAAGTCACAAATGGGCCGAGGGGACTGGGACACTGTACAGACTGCCTTTTTAAAGTGGGGCACTTTGAAGATATTAAATAATGGCTGCAATTCCCATCAACCTTGCATTGTTCTGGAGTATTAGACATTCAGGGAAATGAGACTGACAAAGAGACTTCAGAAATGGTCTGATGTAGGTGTAATGCTGGGACCTTAGCTTAGATTTTCTCACTCTCTTCCAACAGGAAATGGATATTGAAAGCTTGGAGGCAGCCAATCAGAGCCTGCAGGCAGACCTTAAACTAGCCTTCAAGAGGATTGGTGACCTCCAGGCTGCCATCGAAGATGAGATGGAGAGTGACGACAACGAGGACCTCATCAACAGGTATAGTTGTCTATTTAGTGCCCGAACATATTCACTTAATAGAATTGCTGAATTTACCTCATGTCCTCTCATGACAGCAAGTGTCAGCAAGTGATCACACACTCAGCATATAGAGTAGCTACTGTTACACAGTTAAACTGTAGATGAACTTTGCAGCAGAGGGAGATGGAGAGAGAATGACCCAGTCAGGATGGATGTTCCATTGAAAGAGGCTTTGGATAAAGCGATCAGAGAACTCTCCCCAGACTCCGTCATTTCTTATTCACACACTCTGAAAGATTTATGCCCTGAAAACTGCTGGGCTTAATTTTCGGGCATTTTTTAAATTGAAATATTACTCCTGTATTTGATGAGATAGGCGGCTAGCTAAAGCTACGTCAGTGAAATCGAGTTCTGTCTCCTCACGTTCCTTATTTATTTACTCGCTCTGTGCTCCCTCCAAGCCTGGTTTGTTTATGAGTGCAGTCCCGGGGAGAAGGCCTTTCTTCCCTCTCTTCCTCCCAGAAATAAATAGCTCTGTGAGTCAGGTTCGAGTATACTGTGTACTCTTCTCCATGCGGTAACAGGATGTGGATCAGGATGATGTGGGGTGCAATAGGCAGTTGAATCACTCCCACTGGGAGGAAATATCTTTAATAGAACCACAAGGTCATCATCATAGAATTAGGGATTAAAATACTTAATAGGATCTCTATGGTCATCATCATCACCACCACCACATCAGCCATGATATCCACAATGATTTAGGATGTAGATCCTTCAACCATTATCCTATTCATCACGTTCTTTTGGTTTACTTGGACTGTACCTACCAACTTCCTGTCTCACTTTTCTTTTGTTTGTTTTGTGTTTGTATTATTTCTTTCTTTGTGTCTCTGTCTGTTATCCTTCATCATGACCAGTTTACAAGACATGGTGACAAAGTATCAGAAAAGAAGGAACAAAACGTGAGGAACTTGAGCTCATGTCTGACATTGTGTGTTTTAACTGCTGTTTTGGAATAGTCTGTTGCCCTTCACTGGAAAAGATGCAATATCAAGCAGCAAATCTATTGTCAATGTTCAAGCCATCTCATATAAATTCAAGTTTAGGACTTATGAAGTAGTTCATATGTCACTGAATAAGGACTGAACTATGGGATTCCATTCAACGAACAAGCTCAGTGATACTGCATCGTTATTCCAGGGCTCAGCTATTCCCCCATAACCTAATTTGCTCCACTCTTCACTGCATGACGCCACATGCTGAACTGCATGAATGCCATTGACAACATGCTTTTCTAAACCAAGCATGAAACATCCCCTTCCCCAGAGTGTTTGTGTGGTTATTCATCCAGTAACCCCTTCAACTGAGGGTAACACATAATACCTAACAGGTGTAGTAAGCATCCATCGCTGGGTAAGTGTGTTGCTGGTCAGTCCTTGTGGTGTCCCCCAGGGCTCAGTTCTTGGACCTCCGGGGTTCTGTCGCACACCACTATGCCTTGTTTGAACAGCGTTATGTGCCCAGCGGCCACCCCCTGCTCTCAGGGCCTACTGAATATTTCAGAGCCTTGCTCTGGGGTGGATGTGATACGTGACTGTCTGCCTCTGATGACGGAAAGACGAAGGGTGTGTTCTTCATCAATCTTTCACACTCACTATATAATGCAGCACCCTCAAATGTCTTACAAAAAGCTATTTGCTAGTCTGGGAAGCAGCTCACACGTAGTGTTAACCTCTGGCTCTGGGCCATTTCAGTCCCATGTCAATGTTCCCTTACAGCAGTCACTGACGTTTCTGCTGTTAAACCCTTGTTAAGCAGTATTGTGTAAAGTGCTGCTTTTTGTTAAAGCAGAAAGGGTTATGAATGTTAAAGGTAGACTCAGCAAAATGATGTAGATGACGTAGACGGTCATTTTCTGCAACAACAAAGAACGCTGAAGCGTGAGGTTAAACTTTTCCGCTGTTTTGGTCCTGTGGACAGCATGTAGTAAACTCGTGCACATGCACAGACACTGTATGTGACTGTCTGAGAGCGAAGTCTTGCATCTCACATCTCATTATCTGTGGTGCTGCTCGTGGTAACGTCATTTCGCTACCTTTAATGACGGACCTGTACATTACAGTAGAGCAGGTATTCCCAAACCCCCAGGGGTACGCTCAATGCCGTCGGGGGTCAACCAAATAAAAATGTGCATTTTATTTCTTTACTTTTTTCCTCTTTTTTTCTCCTTCACATTTTCAAACAGTCCATTTATTTCCTTAAGGGACAATACATTTGGGGGAGTTTTCTCGCCTGAGTAGCATCGTTTCTCGTGTTCAGCGAAATAACAACACAATGTCAAATACAGGTAGCCTACTCAAATAATTAACATCCAATCACATTAACCATTACTCTCTCGTGGGAATTCCCATAACGGTCCGTATGTAGCCAAACGTAGCTGCTGCTCATGTTGGTATCTGTACTGATGGCACAAAAGCCATGACAGGGAGACATAGTGGAGTGGTAACGCGCGTGCTAGCAGTTGCTCCTGACGCCACTTGGGTACACTGCAGTATCCACTGAGAGGCTCTTGCTGCCAAGGGAATGCCTGGCAGCTTGAAAGGTGTTTTGGACATTACAGTGAAAATTGTTCACTTTTTTAAAGCATGGCCCCTGAACTCGTGTATTTTCTGCAATATACAATGATATGGGCAGCGACCATGTGACGCTTTTACAACATACAGAAGTGCGCTGGTTATCAAGGAGCAAAGAATTGACACGTTTTTTTTTATTGTAAGAGACGAGCTTAAAGTTTTCAGTAGACCATAATTTTCACTTCCCTGACCACTTGCATGACGATGAGTTTCTCACACGACTAGCCTATATGGGTGATGTTATTTCTCGCCTGAATGATTTGAATCGAGGATTACCCAAACTCTTTGCAACTATATTCAATGTGCGGGACAAAATTGAGGCTATGATTAAGAAGTTAGAGCTCTTCTCTGTCTGCATTAACAAGGACAACACACAGGTCTTTCCATCATTGTATGATGTTTTGTGAGCAAATGTACTCAAGCTCACGGACAATGTCAAATGTGATATAGAGAAGCCCCTGAGTGAGCTGGGTGCCCAATTATGCAGGTACTTTCCCCAAACGGATGACGCAAACTGGATTCATGCTTTCATGCCCTGCCTTCAGTCCACTTACCGATATCTGAACAAGAGAGCCTCGTCAAAATTGCAAAAAGCGGTTCTGTGAAAATTGAGTTGAATCAGAAGCCACTGCCAGATTTCTGAATTGGGCTGCACTCAGAGTATCCTGCCTTGGAAAATCGTGCTGTTAAGACACTGATGCCCTTTGCAACCACGGTACCTATGTGAGAGTGGATTCTCGGCCCTCACTAGCATGAAAACTAAATACAGGCACAGACTGTATGTGGGAAATGATTTAAGACTGAGACTCTCTCCAATACAACCCAACATTGCAGAGTTATGTGCATCCTTTCAAGCACACCCTTCTCATTAACCTGTGGTGAGTTATTCACAATTTTCGATTAACAAAAGGTTTTATATTTAAGATGGTTAAATAAAGGGCAGAATTATTGTTTATTATTATATTATTATTTGTGCCCTGGTCCTATAAGAGCTCTTTGTCACTTCCCACGATGCCGGGTTGTAACAAAAACTCACACTCGTTCTTATGTTTAATAAATGTATCGTATAGTGTTTGTGTGGCAGGCTTACAATGATGGCAAATAACAACATTTGAGAGTGCGCTGACCCTGGTGCTAGAGGGGGTACGCAGCTGGAGGTTGAATGTTTGAAGGGGTACGGGACTATAAAAAGTTTAGGAACCACTGCAGTAGAGAATACAGTGTAACTTAGGTATTAATTGGAGGGGAGACCCCAGCTGTTCTTTCCAGGGTTTTTGTTATTGAATCATAATAACCATGTACTTTGTTTTTTAACACTAGGCAGTAATAGTAATATGGCATTAATAGCTACTGATTTGATACATGTTTTGTTTGGATGGGCACGCACACAATACATAGAAGTAATTGGAGACTATTGATTGACACAGAATTGAGTTATTTCAACATGCTATGCTTTAATTTCTGTTTTCAAATAGATTGGAAATGTAATCCATGTCTGTCGTTGTTTGAAACAGGCGGCAAGTCATTTTAGACTAAATGAACAACATCAGGATGAAATCATTTTCCTGTCGCTTTAACAAAACAAACCTGCATCACAATCTCCCCTTTTTAATCTGGCATTGGAGATCACAGCAATTCTCCCAGCATATGTGTCTTAATAGGTTTTGAACAGATGTGTATGCCTGGCTGGCTGGGTTGAACCCCCATAGGGAGCTGCTGTCTAGGCTGAGCTGCCTAATAAAAGCCCCAATATTCTGGGAATCAACACCCAGGGACACCAAGGAGGAGCAGGGCGGAGGAAGCAGAAGAGGGTCCATAGGAGCTAATGATGAATGTAATAGTGTGTAACAGAGATGTACAACCACTGGAGGCAGATTGTCACAGACAATTAATGTCTCCCTCCACACTGTGTTTGTTTGCCTCCCCTGGGCTCTCGGCACGGCTTAACTAATGGTATGGCGGTCAAAGATAGAAATTGTGTGTGACACCATGTGTGAAGCGCTCGATTACAAAGGGTCCGTCATCCCGTCGGTTTTGTTTGGCCCCGGCCTGGGAAGGGAAGGCCTCTGATCTGAATACATCGCCTCCATTTACCCACTGGCTCCTTCTTGGACAAAATGCACAAGGGGAAAGTGATGCACATCCTTCAAGTCGTGGATAGGTCTCCCCCCCAAAAAAACATTTGAATCTCAACAGGATTGTACTTGTATAAATGAATTAAAAAATGAGTGCTTAAGGAAATTCTCTCCATGAAGTAATGGAATTATGACTATTTTGTAGAGAGGGTTTCGACATTGATTTTGCATAATGATAGCTAATGTAATTTTGCCCTGGGGAACTCAAGCGATGTCATCAAGGTCAAGAGAAAAAAATACCAGCCTTTTTTTCTTTCTTCAAAGCAACATCAGTGCTCTTAGTATTCCTGGAGCGGCTATAGTTCTTTTAAGCAGTATGTTGCCAGATAAGTGAACGGATAAAAGACAAATCTTAAGAGGCTGGTCTGGTGTTGACTCGCAAAGCCCAACAAACACACAAATCCACGTGTTTGTTTTTTTTCTCTGAGGAGACGAGAAGAGTAAACAGCTGTGGAATTGTCTGCTCCGGTTAGCTAACATTAGCTCCTTTTTCCCAGGGCTCCTTCACTCTTTGTTTACTCCCCTTATTGACAAGGCCTCTGTGCCATAGACAGCCAGCCGCTCACTCACAATAACAATTCTCACTGACGTTCCCCACATTGCAGGCCATGCCTGGCCTATTAGACAAAGTTGATTACAGCCTCCCTCCTAGAGAAATGCTTTTATCTCGACTCCCAACCCTTCCCTTCTTAACACTGCCATCTTAGTGCCTAGTATTTGAAGTTATTGTACAGTTTTAAACAGAGTGGGCTAGTTATGACCAAACCCATAATTAAATAGTTTCTTCAGCGATCAGGGGAGACTCTTGTATCTCTGCCTCAAAATGATTTTAATTGTAGCTACTGTATGTGGTTGTGGGCCAGATTACGTGCTGAAAAACTGATTTGCCTAGTTAAATAAAATAAAAATAAAGTGTTGAAAATCTATTTTCTTTCTCTACTCCACAGCAAGACACTAGGTTTTTAAAAGCAGATGTGGGTATTTTGACCCCCCACCCCCAGGCCTTGTCTCAGTTTTATTATTCATCTGTAACATCTTCATTTCGCAGCACCACATGAGTGTTGGGCTCTGACGGCACTTAATGAGTGTCATTCTCTTTTCAACCGTGTCAAATTTCTAACAACCCTCCATTTCTCCTCACGCTTCGCAGTAGGCTGTCGACGGCGTAATGATAATTTAGAGAGAAAACAGCTCAACAACCGAGCTGTGCACCAAATCATTTTGTCAAGAGCTCAACTGCAATTTTGTGAGACTGTGGAGGGAATAGATAAGTGAGAGCGATGAAAGTGAAAATCTCTCCATTTTGTGCCCACTCTCTTCAGTTTCCACTTCATCCCATTCCTGGTCTCTCCTTATCCTCTGTCTTAACTCGAGTGGCTTTGGATCAGAGTGAATGGAATTTAGCCCTCTTTGGGCGACACACTGTGCCCCATTTCCAACTAACCACGGGGCCACAGTGATAACCAGTTTGGGGGGGGGGGTGTTTCCTAGGTCTTCTAGGATCTAGTGCATGTGGTTTTCTGCGGTCTTCTCTTCCAAAGTAATAGATGTGGTCCTCCTCGGGTTCCTCAGTAACACAATATAGAATCTTTCTCTCCCTGTCGTTTTCTCTCTTCCCTCCATCATTCTCTCCTCAACTTCACTCCATCTCTCTCACCCCTCCCTCCATCTCCTCCTCTTTATACCTTTTTTCTATCACTCTCTTTCAGCTCTTCCCCACCTCACTTTTCTCTACTCCTCTCTTCTCCCACTGACGTTGTGCTTTGTCCCTCCCCTTCACACAGTGAGGGAGACTCATCTGACTCGGAGGTGGAAGACCGTGTGGACGGGGTCAAGTCCTGGCTGTCCAAAAACAAAGGCTCGACCAAGAACCTCTCAGATGACGGCAGCCTCAAGAGCGCCAGGTCAGTATGGCACCCCCTTCCTCCTTCTCCATGGGTCCTATCTTCACCACTGCCAAACACGCACATGCGCACATTCCCCCTGCTTACAAAGCAGACCAAATTGGTTTTAGTATCCAGTCACCCCCTATCAGGATTTTACGTGGTCCAGCCTAGCACTTAGCCTCCAATGCAGATAAAACAATTGGAAGGGAACACTTGGCTAGACATAGGGGAGTGTTATTATTATTATTATTATTATTATTACTGGTGTTTCCTTTATCCTATTTGTCTTTTATTGTCACTGCCTTGATGACAGCCGCCTCCCTGGCAGATGTATCGACAAGCCCGGATGCCAGCTGGCATGCATACCTACACCCCCTCTCCCCCTCACCTCCTCTCTCCCGTTCTCCCCTCTCCCTGAGATTAATGGATGTATCTGCCAGCTGATAGCTTCGATTGCCCTAGATTTGTCTCCTTACCAGAATATTTAACTGTCCCCCCCCCCCCCCCCCCTGAACAACTTTTAAAGAGTTTTTAAATCTCTCTTAACTGTGTGTCTCCACGGTCACCCTCCCTTTCTTCAGAAGAGCTCAGTTCCTTGATCCCAGCTCTGTGTGTTGGTTAAGACGTGCACACACACACACAAAATTGGGACGTGTGTGTCCAGCACCCTTGCTGAATCACTCAACATATTTCACCACAATGAGATGCTTGGCTAGAATTCTGTGCAACATTTACATACAACAAATTCAAATGCATACCCCCATTATAAACTATTTAAATAAAGAGACTTTGATTTTGCATAAAGGAGTTGATTAGGACAAGACAGCACATGTTGTTTGAGGGGTTTTCTCCCGTCAGTACATGTCTTGTTTTTGTTGTGTCCATCTTGCGTTGTGAATCCAAACAGGCATTCTCTACCCCACAGTCATTTGAATCATTGTTCTATCTACTTGTCTTTACTTTCTTCCTGCTGATTTCAATCTGTTGCTCATCCAATTCCTGTTTTAAGTATCATTCATCTCTCTCCTTTTAAGTATGTAATTCCATCTATCATTCTTTCTCTTCTTCCACTTCCTCTATGTACATCAACGTTTCTCTGTCCTGCCACTCCTCCCTCTCTCTCTCCTCCTTCCTGCCTCCATCCTCTGCCTAGATTTGCTGTAAACGTAGACGCAGAGGAAGGGAAAGAGTGGAAAGAGGGTAAGGAATGGAAAGAGGGCAAAGAGAAAGCGGTAGATCAGAACAGGCCGGTGTCTGTGATGAGTTCCCTGAGCTACAGGAAGCGCTCCAACATCAATGACTCCATCGGAGGTAAAGGGGACGACAGCTCCCTCTTCAGTTCCCTCAAGAATGACCAGGAGTCCCAGGAGTCTATCTCCTCCTTCCGTAAGGCCAAGCCCAAAGGCTCCTTACCCCAGGATGACTCCTACTCAGTCAGCTCCAGCTCCTGGAGGAAGTCCCAGACTGGGAACGATGATGGCCGTGGTTCGGTTATCTCCCAGGCCTACACTGAAGCCACCAGCAGGGCTAGGAAGGGCATGGACAGCCGCTGGGGAGACTTCGACAAAGAGTCCACCGTGTCCTCCATGGTCCCCAGCCGGGCCTCCGTCGCCACCACGTGCCGTGGCCTGAGCCCAGACGACACCATTCCCAGTCCCCTGAGCCGCCGCAGCAGCACCTCTCTCAGTCGCCGTTCTGGGGGCAGGAGCCCTGGCAGTGTGAGCTGTGCTGACTCACGCATATCGGACTTCCGCAGCTGCCGCCTTAGTGAGTTTGATGACATGGAGGACAGGCACAGCGTGGCCCTCACCGAGCGCTCCTCGGCCTACAGCTCCCACTCCTCCACGGGACGCAGCCTGTCCATGCCCCCGCCACACGCCCGCTCCTCCTACAGAGATGATGACGAGCTCCCTGACACCTCGGACGTCAAGCCGGCCACCGTCGGCCACCGCAACTACCTGGACCCCGACCTGGAGAAGGCCATCAACGAGGTGCTGAACTTCAAACCCATCAAGTTCAAACGCACCAGCCTGGAAGACTCAGAGGCTGAGGCAGGGAGGAAAGAGGATGATACAGAGGATGACAGGAAGGGTGTGCTTAGTGTCAGGGGGAGTGGCGACCGGGAGGTGAACAGCGGGCGCAGCACCAGCAGTCTGAGACGGTCCGCGTCGGCTGTGGACTGTAGGAGGTCCTCGAGCAGCATGAGCAGCCACAGTCGCAGCCACAGTCGCAGACACAGCCGCAGCAACAGTCGCAGCAACAGTCGCAGCCACAGCCGCAGCCACAGTCGCAACAGCGGCAAGAAGAGCCAAGGTAAGAAGAAGAAGAAGAGGAGGGGCCACGGCTCCGAGTCAGACAGCTCCAATGATGACCGCCGCAGCAGGAAGGGCAGCTCCAAGAAGAAGGACAAGAAGTCCAAAAAGGAGACTTCTTCCTCATCCTCAGATTCAGAGTCTGACTCAGAGTCTGGCTCCAGTTCAGGTGCCTCCACCGTCTCCTACAAAAGCACCAACAGCGTGAAAAGAGCCCCTGGCCGCCAGGCCTCTAGCCCAGAGGGGGAGAGGGAGGCGGGGACACCTGCTGAGGGGAGGCCCCCTCCTGACAAGAAGGAGGAGAAGAATAGGAAGAAGAAAGTGGACAACCTGATGATGAAATATCTGTACAGACCGGACAGTGACTGAGGCTGGCAGTAGGTGTTGCCTGGTGTGTACTGTGTCTACTGCATGGTGTGATGATGCCAACCACAGAGAGAGTTTCCTCAGTCAATCCTCTTCTGCTGAGTCTCACATTCAGCAGGACCCCCCCCTCCTTTATAATCTAACCCAGTCACCTTTTGAAAACATCAGCTGTGTTATGAATAATACATCACTTTGACTTATTATTTACTTATTCCTGTTAGGGCTTCAAACTTCACAGACATTTTTACACTCCATCCCTAAATACTAATTGAAGTAATTGAGGTCCTTAATTCACAGGAGCTCATCCGAAAGCAATTACAATTTACATGTCTTCAATGGCAGTTGTGACATTGCTTTGCACTGCTGTAATTCCATTATGGTATTTTGGGGGGAACGATAGAGAGAGAAGGGTATAAGCGTGTTGTGGATGCATTACAATGTCGATTAGCCTAGTAGCAGGGATGTTAGAGCCTAGGAAAAGGCTAAGCTCACGTGGATGTACCCATAGTGCTGCTGGCTAGTTCTCCACCCAAGTGTCAGCCTGATTTATGGCGCCGGAAATAAGTAAATACCAGGTGTCGTCAATTACGACGGCCACCATAGATTTCCCCCTCCAACCCCCTTAACTCTGGCCGTAATTAGACCCACTGCATCGATTTACACAAGCAGCAAGTACATTTAAGATGCACGATTGACAGTAATTAACCCTAGGTTTGCATAATTTAACTGGGCTTGAATGTTAAATCAGGTTGAAACACGCAGTAGCAGTAGGCAGGTAGAATATCTAAAGACAGAGAGAGGGTACGTCAGAGTTGCTCTACTGACGATTCATACGGAAGATTTGCTCTGTTGTTTAGAAGTCATTAGAGTGAAAAAAGGTGTACTGGTATTTTTTTCTTTGAACTGAATGGTATTTGATTGTTCTACACTTGTGAGGCCAGGCAGTGCACGGTAGGTGTGCCACATTGTTCTGTTTTTGGAGAGGAAGCCACAGTGCATAGCAGGTTAATTCAACCACAAACCAGAACCATACTCCATCACATGCTCTCTGTGGAATAAGTGTACTTTTTTGTGTCTAAAAATGTAGTTTTATAACTAGAGCTATGGTAGTATGCTTCCGTCCATGTGTTTGTGCACATTTAGTTGGTTGAAGCACAATATGTGTAACATTGCATAAAAGATAAGAACATTTGATCAATGTTTGGTAATGATCATGCTCCACTGTGTAACTATCCTCAGGACCTGTCATTGCTTCTTTCTCTCCCTCCAGTCCTCCTAGCCGAAGACGGTTCTGCTTTGACAAATCTGACGAAGAAGAGGAAGAAAAAAAAGGTGGTGTGTCCCGAGGGTCCTACCGCTCCAGAAACACACGGGGCAGCTACCTGAACAACAGTGACAGCGAAGACAAGCCCTCTGAGACAACATAGTTCACACACCAGCCAACAAACCCTGCATGTTGAGAGGGCCCCTGTGGTGCTGTCATCACACACAACCACTCTACTGTTCTTCTAACTCTGCAACATGGCAATGATACTATACACTATCATTATTATTCTACTGTTACAAAGCAGCTTGCATTGCTAAGGTCTAGAGCAGTACGTCAGTGTACAGTACACAACACTAATGGTTTCTCTCACTCTCCACTGGGCCAACCATCTCTTAGTGTATTTCACCAGTCACATGTGACAATGTCTCCATCTTGGATCTGGCCCCTCCAGTTGAACAGCACCTCCATTAATAATGTCTTGTCTCTCCTGTCTCTGCTGGCTGCATGAGGACAGCTGCTGCTTGGCTGGCGCCATCGTCTCCTACTTCCTAGACTCTGTCATCGTCATCATGGTTGTAACTGAGCCAAAGAACTAGCTGTGTTCCCTTGTGTTTTATCACTGCATCGGGGGACCAGAAAGAAAAAAAATCTAGCAAAAAAAGACGGAGGAAATAAGTACCAAAAAGGCCTTTGTTGCAAGTAGATGTGTACACTGTGTTATTGCTTATCAAGTAGATGTGTACACTGTGTTATTGCTTATCAAGTAGATGTGTACACTGTGTTATTGCTTATCAAGTAGATGTGTACACTGTGTTATTGCTTATCAAGTATATGTGTACACTGTGTTATTGCTTATCAAGTATATGTGTACACTGTGTTATTGCTTATCTGAGTCCTGGTAAAAAGACCAGAGTTTATTTTTGGGAGAAGTGCCGCTGATATACAGTACATAGGGTCCTCTACAGCTGTGCTTAGATTCTGGCTGCAGTGCCGCGCCACCCCCCTGAAAGAAGACGCTTTCATCGGCTCAACTGCTTGTTTTGTATTGCTTGTTTTAGCAGGAGAATAATGTTTCCTAACAGGAAGACAACAGAAGAGAACTGCATCACCAAACTGCTTTGTGATGAAAGTTTAGCCCTTCTCTTCTTTTTCCCATCTTTTTGTTTTGATGTTTGAAAGAAGATCATTTGTTTTCGAGAGTCCTGCCATCAAGAAAATGAATTTCCAGGAGGTTGGAGCGTAGCATACCCTATGAAATGCCTTGCCTTTTATTTCAACTTGAATTGAACTAAGTACTTTGCAGAAATGCTTTTGGGGTGAGAGTCTTTGGCTCAGCTGTTTTTCTTTCTCTTTCTGTCGTTGTGGTTGTTGTTGTTCTCGTGCTTTTCACTCATTTTTTTCTCTCCATTTGATGTTTGCTTTCCAAAGGGAACGATATTGAACACCATGCTTTATGGTGGTTTGCCTTTAGTTTATATATACTTCAACACCCACATGTTTTCTTTTTCTGATAAACCATACTGGATTACACATGGTGAGGATTTGGGTTCCTCAACGCGCATGTTCAACCCTCCTGTGTTGCATCACCACTCTGTAAACTGGATATAATGCATTCAAATCCTTTTCAGTGTCTCTGAAGCCTATTTGTCATGTAGGATTCATCAGTATTCTGTCCTGAACCAATGCTACTGTTCATAACAGAGCAGCAGTTTAACCAGGAAGATATTAAAGACCCATGCTTTTACGGTTGCTTGGTGTTACATTGAACCCTTCGGCTGTCTCTTTAGTATTTATGAATTAGCGTTAATGAATTGAGCAGGCCTGCCAAAATGTGTATTATCCACCTGTACATGGCAAGTGGGGCTGAAAGGATTTTGTTGATACTTTGCGTGAAGGGAGAAGTTTGGTGCGTTTGTATTATAAATGCTTTTTAAAGACACACCTATCACCTTTTTCCTCAATGCCAGGGTTTCCCCAACTCGGTCTTGGGGCCTGCCAGGGTGCACGTTTTGGTTTTTGCCCGAGCGCTACACAGCTGATTCAAATGATCAAAGCTTGATGATGAGTTGGTGATTTGAATCAGCTGTGTAGTGCTGGGGGGAAAACCAAAGCGTGCACCCAGGGGGGGCCCAGGACCAAGTTGGGGAAACCCTGCTCTATGCAGTCAACATGAGTTTTAAAATAAATTGTAAACTGTTTTATGATCTTGTTTTATGATACTCTTAAACCATGTAAACACCAGGCAAAACAAAGAAATGAGCCAACATAACATTGCTGACTGTACACATTAATATGTATATGAATATCTGTACTGATTCATGCTAGCTTTCAAAATAGTATATTTTTATTTTCGTTATTGAACAAAATGACCACTTATTATGAGTAATTTTGCATTACAGTTTAATATATT
The DNA here is from genome assembly GCF_002021735.2 of Oncorhynchus kisutch. NCBI lineage: Eukaryota > Metazoa > Chordata > Actinopteri > Salmoniformes > Salmonidae > Oncorhynchus > Oncorhynchus kisutch. The sequence goes on along the minus strand of NC_034188.2, from coordinate 71,345,557 downwards.
GTAAATAAATGATGACTCAGACTGTAATTTTATTTTCTCTGTGGGTTTTTGTTTGACATTTTCTGCATTGGTGTTTCAGCCTCCAAGCTCCTATCTGTCTTTTCAGACTTAAATATGCACATTAGAAAATAGTCTCCCACTTAACATTTCTGGAGGGCATACTGTGGTATTTTTTTTAATGAAAGGCAAATCAAAATAAATTCTGTTCTCTGATGCATCCACTGTTTTCTACAGATTTGAGAATGGTCAACAGTATCACTGACCCTGACTCTGAGGCCTTTCAAATCAGGAACACAAGTTCAATTGGCTTTGGCCTTTATCTTGTTTCCAAAGAAATCTTTTCCCTCTCTTGTGTATGTTTTGATGGCAAATGATTATCAGAGCAAAGAGAAATGGATTGCGAAGCATAGTGCTTTCTTCATCATCTTCAACACAACAGCTATTAGCAGGGAAACTTTGATTACTGTGTGGGAGACGCCACAACCACCACAGTAAATGCCATCAGTTTCCACCATTATGTTAGCATTCTACGTACTGTACGTAACTATAGGGGCAAGGTGCAACTGATAGCCGAGTACTGAACTGAACCAATGGAAGCCCATTGTACTTATATGTACTTAATTACAATTACTGTATGTACCAAAACAGGAAGGTTCCTTGGTTAGTCTTTGACAATCATCATCTCCCTATGTAACTGGAGGCACGGTGCAGCAGATAGGCAATTACTGCTAACGCCGAAGAACAAAAGGGCCCATTGTAGCATTACATTACTGTATGTCCCAACAGATAACCATTGACAGAAATCATAATCACCCTTTCCACCATTATCAAATACGACAGCCATGCCCACATGGCCAAGGAGACCTTTTAATCCTGCACCTTCCAAATACCATTGTTCAGAATCAATACATGTTCTCTACAACAGGGCTACCGCACTCTAGTTCCTAAAGTAGCCACTCAATCACGGTCTCTCTCATTGTAGTTGACTGTGTTTGAAAAGTGGTCGCACAATGTCCTTCAGCACTAAAATATGATACAACTCTAGTATAATGTACTGTACCTTTCATTCACACACATAATTGTCTTTGAAATGATGCAATACACAACACACAAGACATAACTCTCCATGGACCTATATAGGGGAACACTATAACTGTGAAGAATGTCAATGAGCAATATTTTTATGATGGGCCTTATTCTATTGTAGCACTGTCATATAATTGTCTGGTCTTTGAGAATTGCTGACAAGATAGAAATCGTTCTGGAAAATGCTAGAAGGACAATGGATTTACATTTGGGAAGGAGCAATATCTAATCTGTCAAGCGCTCAATATTCAATCTCATATTTTGATTTGGGCGTAGTTGGTGCCATGCATTGTACCCCTCATTTAACTCTGTGGCTCCTCTCCTGCTGTGATCAGAAATACAGCCATTAGAGGTTCTGTTCCAGGAAAGATGCGAGGACAAAGTATCCAATTCTATCTCATGTTAATGAGTTTAAAGACTGGGCGACAGGTCTGCTTTGTTTTTGTATGAAAGGTATGGGGCACTTAGGGCACAAATGACTGCCTCTCAGCCAAGCCAATGAGTAATTATCAAAAGCAAAGAGGATGACATCTCTGATTATTGGTGTTGTGCCATGTTATAGGCCTTTAGTCAGTCATAACATTACTAAATACTGTAGCCTACATAAAATCACTAAATTATTTCTATCAATATGCCCATGGCATTTTAGCAGTGATTTATTTGACACATGATGTGTATTAATAGGTTGTTAATGTCAAGTAAAATGCCACTAGATGGCAGGTGCTAAATGGATGCTTGACGTATCTGGTTCACACACGTCAGAAGCTTTCATTGAAACTGAAATGTTAATTTAAAATATAAAAAGCTATGAATCACTTATGCTTATTATTTTTCATGAAATAACAGTGTACATTTCTCATGTTAAACTTTTCCTGTGAAAGTGTGTTTGGAATTAAGACTTAATCGCAAATAATTATAGACTTGAATAAGTGGGAAAGCTTGTGATGCCGTTATTTGAGTTTGATTGATCTTCTTCATCGTACCTTCTGGTAGGGAATGTTTTTATTGAGATTCATTCATCAAGATCAAAGAGTAATTATGACAAAGATCTTATAAAATATTGCAAGGAATTACAATTATGTATGAAGAATACCTTGAACAGTTTTAAAAGCCTGCTCTTGTTTGATGTCCTTGCACCCAGTTTGACAAGGTAATACTTTATAATTTCTTGGAAATGTCTAAGTACCACATTTGCATTTCAGAATGACATCCAGAATCAAGACATTATAGAATAACATCCAGAATTCAGACATTCCAGAATGACGTCCAGAATCCAGACATTCCAGAATAACATCCAGACATTCCAGAATGACATCCAGAATAACATCCAGAATCCAGACATTCCAGAATGACGTCCAGAATTCAGACATTCCAGAATGACGTCCAGAATTGAGACATTCAAGAATGACGTCCAGAATCCAGACATTCCAGAATAACATCCAGAATTCAGACATTCCAGAATGACGTCCAGAATTCAGACATTCCAGAATGACGTCCACAATTCAGACATTCCAGGATGACGTCCAGAATTCAGACATTCCAGAATGACGTCCAGAATTCCGACATTCCAGAATGACGTCCAGAATTCCGACATTCCAGAATGGCATCCCCTCTATGCTACAGGATTCTTCTCACAAATCCAATGTCTTTATCTGCCCAACTGTTTTAAGGCACAACATTAGTGTTATGTCATGCTCTAATTGTCTCACGTATGAACACACTCTTAGACTGGCGCTGAGGCCTGTGGGTGGACTCTGATTGTGTTAGCAGAGTGTCATGCAGAGTCCTCTTCCTGGGTTTCCTGCAATTATATTTCTCCCTCTTTTCAGATAGAACTGAATTGAAATGTGTGTGAGGCGGAGGTTACTCTCTTGGATTCTTTGCTATTGCTAGAGCTAGTTTTCCCTGACTGGAAAATAACCTACTTCTGTCCAGTAGATTACTAACTCCCACCTCTTGAATCAGTGTAGCACACTATTCATTAGAATAATGAAATAGTGCCCAAAATAGTGCCCATTTGGTAGTTACCCTTGCCAGAGAGAGAAAGAAGAGGGGAGGAAAGGATAGTGGGAATGGAAGGATAAGATGGGGACAGGAGAGTGGGGAATGGGAGAGAGGAGGGAGGGTGGGAGAAATAAGATGAAGGGATGGCGAAGAATGGGAGGGAAGGAAGGAGGGAGGTTTGGCGGGGAATGGGAGGAAAGGAGGGAGGTTTGACGGGGAATGGGAGGAAAGGAGGGAGGTTTGGCAGGGAATGGGAGGAAAGGAGGGAGGTTTGGCAGGGAATGGGAGGAAAGGAGGGAGGTTTGGCAGGGAATGGGAGGAAAGGAGGGAGGTTTGGCGGGGAATGGGAGGAAAGGAGGGAGGTTTGGCGGGGAATAGGAGGAAAGGAGGGAGGTTTGGCAGGGAATGGGAGGAAAGGAGGGAGGTTTGGCGGGGAAAGGGAGGAAAGGAGGGAGGTTTGGCGGGGAATAGGAGGAAAGGAGGGAGGTTTGGCGGGGAATGGGAGGAAAGGAGGGAGGTTTGGCAGGAATGGGAGGAAAGGAGGGAGGTTTGGCGGGGAATGGGAGGAAAGGAGGGAGGTTTGGCGGGGAATAGGAGGAAAGGAGGGAGGTTTGGCAGGGAATGGGAGGAAAGGAGGGAGGTTTGGCGGGGAAAGGGAGGAAAGGAGGGAGGTTTGGCGGGGAATAGGAGGAAAGGAGGGAGGTTTGGCGGGGAATGGGAGGAAAGGAGGGAGGTTTGGCAGGAATGGGAGGAAAGGAGGGAGGTTTGGCGGGGAATAGGAGGCAAGCATGGCTCCTACCCTTGGTGGTGACAAGGAGATCTTAAAGCATCTAATGCCTTCAGTGTTCTCCTTGTCTCCCGGCAACAGTGCCACCAAGCTCATTACACTTCCAAATGCTGCTGTATCCCCTTCCTCCTGGGCCTCCTCGTGACAGGCCCTTGTGTTTTGGCTGACTCGTGACAGGCCCTTGTGTTTTGGCTGACTCGTGACCCCTGCTTCTCACCCCCCTGCCACATCAACTGCACACTGCCCAGCGCAACTGTCATTTCCTCTGACATGCAAGCTGTTCGATAATGTTTCATCTTCAACTAGAAGGGAGGAGACGGTCAGGAGGAATAGTACTGTGTGGTCCTGCCTGGTCTGTCTCTGTGTGGTGGTCAGTGTTGTCTGGAAGCAACAAAAAACGGTTTAATCAGCTGTCCAATGACATGTCATGCAGTACTTTACATTTGCTATGCAATTTAGTAAGGGACTAAAGAATGGGATATTGATTGGCCATTTTGCACCATGCAGTGCAGTCCTCAACGCACCATAAACACCAAGATCAATGAATCAATGCACCATCAATACGTACCTGGCCAGTCCTCCTAGTATTTGTTAGGATATTCATCTGAAGCTCTTATTTTACGGTTTGGTTCTCCTTTCCCTATCCATCCCCCCTTCAGGAGTAAACTATGACATCATAAACCACTCCATCCACCCCCATGGTTCTCTGAAGGCAGGCAAAGCAACAGCGTTTAGGCTATGTTAGTCAAACTACTCAACATATTCATCAACCTGACGAACAGTGATTAAATTGAGTCAGGCTCCTGCACCTTGGGTCAAGAGAAAAGTAGGATCAAAAGTAGAATAAAAGTAGGATAAACCAAAGTAAGGGTTATTCCAAATTAGGGTTAGGGTTGTGGTTGAGGCTACGTTTAGGGTGAAACTGGGATGTGGACATGAAGCTAGGGTTAGGGTTGTGGTGGAGGCTGGAGTTGGTTTTGTGGTGGAGGCTGGAGTTAGTGTTGACGTGGAGGCTGGGGTTAGGGTTCGTGGTTGAGTCTGAGGCCAGTGTTAGTGTTGATCTGGGATGTGGACAAAGGTTAGGGTTATGCCATAATTTTGGCACAAACCTAACCCTAGCCTCTACCACGAACCTAACCCTACCCTCTACCACAACCCTAGCCTCCACCACAACCCTAACCCCAGCCTCCACCACAACCCTAAACCTAGCCTCCACCACAACCCTAACCCCAGCCTCCACCACAACCCTAACTCCAGCCTCCACCACAACCCTAACCCCAGTCTCCACTACAACCCTAACCCCAGCCTCCACCACAACCCTAGCTCCAGCCTCCACCACAAACCTAACTCCAGCCTCTACCACAACCCTAACCCCAGCCTCCACCACAACCCTAACTCCAGCCTCCACTACAACCCTAACCCCAGCCTCCACTAAAACCCTAACCCCAGCCTCCACCACAACCCTAACTCCAGCCTCCACCACAAACCTAACTCCAGCCATTACAACCCTAAACCTAGCCTCCACCACAACCCTAACCCCAGCCTACACCACAAACCTAACTCCAGCCTCCACCACAACCCTAAACCTAGCCCCTACCACAACCCTAAACCTAGCCCCCACCACAACCCTAACTCCAGCCTCCACCACAACCCTAACTCCAGCCTCCACCACAACCCTCACCCCAGGCTCTACAACAACCGTAACCCCAGCCTCCACCACAACCCTAAACCTAGCCTCTACCACAACCCTAACCCCAGCCTCCACCAAAACCCTAACCCTAGCCCTAGTGTCAACCCAAACCCCAACCCTAAGCTGGCTCAATCTTACTCCTGACCCGCCCAAGTAACGCGACCCTACCTCTGAATTCTCAATTTAACCCATGCTGACCAACCTGGCTTTATCAAATGAGCTGAATTGAAACATCACCCTTGGGCTAAGAGCAGCAAACAGTGAGTTGGAATTCCCTGCCTTTCCCTATATGTGTATTGTTCTGTCCAGTTCCTGTAACTACTTCACCACATGGATGTGTGTGATTCCTCCCACTCTGTTTGCAGGCAGGCAGAATGCCTTGAGTTTTTAACCTCCCACAACCATCATGCCCTGGAGACCTCTCCCTTGCCCTCCTGCTTCATCCTCCTCCCCCGTAGGTCCCTAACAGGGCATGGTGGGTGGATGGATGGTGGATTGTGGATGCCCAGCAGCTCAGTAACCCATGGATACTGTTAATCATGGAAATAGGTGGGCCAACTGACGCCATGCTTGGAGCCTGGAGCTTTGCATGACCTTACGCCAATGCTCACCTCTGGGGTTTTGTGTGGGAGGGCCTTGACCATATGGCAGTGGTTTACCTCAAAAGGACTCTGTTTTTTACATTACAGATGGTGGTGAGGTCATCAAAAGGTCTAAAAACAATACTGTACTTACTGCACAGATTTCACCGTATTTAAGATGACTTAACTTCTCATTGGGATTGTTCCTCAGTTTACATTATGAAATAGCATTTTCTCTCAGTTTCACCTCATTCTGACCTTTTTATACCATGATCTTCACAGTGGAGTATCTAACATATAAGATATGGATACATTTGCCACACTATGCAACATGTTTAGAAGTTACATTGTACATTTTGAGTTATGAGGTTAATTCAAACTTTGGATTCATTTATCACTTGAAAATGTTGCATTTTAATGTCAAATATAATTATGTTTGTAAAAACAACAACTGATGACATTAGCTCCAAGCAAGCGGAGTATGCTTACGAAACGAATCTTTCAAGTCCAGAATGACTACCACCCAAAAGGTAATTGTTTTAAGTGAAGTAGAGTAGCCCTTGAAACACCCAAACTCAAACTCATTTGAATATTAATAGACAAACACAACCTGTACGTGCTAAAGGCCAAATCACAGCTTATCGTGTGGTAAACACAACATTTCCATTATCATGTGTTCTAAATGAAAACAAACCAAAATGTAACCAGCCTATGGATGTCTCATAGCATGACTTATTTCCCCCCCATCTGGTCTTCAGTATGAGGGGACTGTTTCCAGTTGTCACCTTGATGCTATTTTGATAACAGGTAATGAAGAGGAAGATGTTATCTGTTAGTAGTTGAGACAGGTGCCTAGACTACCCCTCATTACTCACACCATTCCATTTACCTTGCACAAATTCTTCCAGATCCCAGTCATTTCCATGGCTACAGTCCCGTGAGCAAGTATTTGCCCTTTCTGATTCTCTATTTTTTTAACCAAAACCTAATATTAGATCAAGGGAACCTGAGTGAACAATGACAAAAAATATACTTATTATACTTATTTCGTTTATTTAATAAACAAAGTTATGCAACACCCAATTCCCCTGTGTAAAAGGTAATTGCCCCCTTACACTCAATAACGGGTTGTGCCACATTTAGTCTCGCTCATCGCGGTGGAGGAATTTTGGTCCAATTTTGCGTGTAGAACTGGACGACATGGGTCCCATTATGTCTGGCAAAAACCAAACAATGCATTCCGCAGTAAAAACCTCATACCAACTGTCAAGCATGGTGGTGGTAGTGTGATGGTTTGGGGATGCTTTGCTGCCTCAGGACCTGGATGACTTGCCATCATTGAACGAACCATGAATTCTGCTCTGTATCAGAGAATTCTACAGCAGAATGTCAGGCCATTCGTGTGTGAGCTGAAGCTGAAGTGCAGCTGGGTCATGCAGCAAGACAATGGTCCAAAACACAAATTCAAGCCTACATGAAAATGGCTGAAAAGCAACACATTTTATGTTTTGGCATTGGCTAATCAAAGTCCAGACCTAATCACAGTTGAGATGTTGTGGCAGGATCTTAATTGACCCACAAATGTTGCTGAGTTAAAGCAGTTCTGCAAGCAAGAGTGGCCCAAAATTCCTCAACAGCGATGTGAAAGACTGATCAACAACTATAGGGAGCTTTTGGTTGGAGTCATTACAACTGAAGGTGGTGCAACCAGTTATTGAGTTCAAGGGGGAAAGTACTTTTTTACAAGGGCACTGGGTGTTTCATAATTTTGTTTATTAAATTAATTAAATAAGTATGCAACTGTGTTATTTGTTCACTCAGGTTCCCTTTATCTAATATTAGGTTTTGGTTGAAGATCTGATAACATTCAGTGTAAAAATATGCAAAAATAGAGAAAATCAGAAAGGAGGCAAAAACATTTTCACAGCACAGTACCTAGCATTCACTCTCATAGTTGACAGTCATTTTGTGCTTTCTGACTCTCGCACATTTGTTTTTATTCTTAAGACTCCGACACATCTGGGCCTGTTTAGAAGTCTTGTGACAGATGGGGGCAGACAGAGAGGGGGGGGGGAATGAAAGGAAAACACACTGAGTGGAATCTGTGTTATGCTAGTTGTTTTATCTTACATGGAAGCTGACAGAGCTCTGATTGGTGAAAATGATCAGCCATCGCTCTATTGGCATTGAAGCAGTGGTAGAAAAATATTTGAATATGCAAATCAGAGATGAAAACCTTAAGACCCTTAAGCACATCTTTTCAGATTCATGGCAGGTGTTCTATCTGATAGGAACACCATTCTTAACCTCTGAACCTACCTGACAGATAGGACAAATAACCCTCCTGAGAGGAGATCATTTTTAAACAGTTCTTGTTTATCTGTCTGTGTTACCGCCTTCTAGTAGTGTGGTGATGTGGAAAAAGCTGCTATCAGTGTGAGTTTCCTGTCATTCTCTGAGCTACATTTCTCCCTGTTTCTCCCTGTTGTATTGGCAGCAACAAGGGTGAGCTTATGGTTCCTCATGGTGGCTTGTCCTCTCAGGCTACATTCATTCCAGAACCACCAGCCCCCCTTTCCTGTCAGCACAGGTTTCTCTGCCTATACTATAACATGGCCTATGTCTGATTACCTAAGGTTAAATTCTAAATGCCCACTGACAGACCATCATTATCATTTGACAAGTGCTTAAAGGGATCATTCAACCAAATTACATGAACTTGTATTTGTGACAAAAAAAGGCGCTAGGACCCAGAACCATGAAGCTGGCTAGCTGATTATAGAGAAGCAGAAAAAGGGCACTACTTTCAAATGTTACTCTTCTTCTTAAAAGCGTATCCCATACATACATGTTTGGAAATAGATGACCCAGTGTGTCCTTTCCCCCTGAATATTGCTGGGTGAATATTTGCGTTTGCATGTTTAATGGTCTCCTAATTTTCTATCAATTCAAAGTCACTTAGAGCCAAGAGACTGAGTGGTGCGCTGATCTCTCTACGTCTCGCTATACCATTTTCTTATTCCCGCTGATGGCAGTGGTTGGCAACCATTGTAACAGGCTGGCTGGTTAGTGATTCAAATGTTTACATGGGAAAATAGGTACAGGCAGAGGCACACACGAGCCACTGACGGCTGCACACTGCACACACACTGCACACACACTGCACACACAGCTGGCTGCGCAAAGACAAATGGTTCCACGGCTGATGTCTTTTTAACTATGTGCTTCGCTTGAAAAAGGCCTCATTCGGGGGAGTGAGGAGGTAGGAGGTAGTGATGCATAAAATCATACAAGCCAATAAGGGTGACGTTTTTTAAATTTAAGACCATTTGTCACAGATTAACGCGTTTACAGTCTTACAACAATGTTATAGTTGGACTTTAGACTCACCTCTATCAGCAGGCCTCCCATTATGGTCTTCCTTTTAGACTTTGATTGTTGCTTTCATGATGTTGTTATATAATGGATGTTTTGTCATTTTATCTTTTATTTTGTGCACTTTGAGATTATTCTTGTATAATTAAAAGTGCTTGACAAATGTAATAAATTATTATTACTATTGTTATTATTGGTCTGGTTTGAAATGATGCAGAATGGGTCCCAGGTCTAAGTAGAAGCTATGAGAGTATGATTTCTCAATGATTATCTAGAAAAGCTAGTCTTTATTTGCCAGCGGCCATTGTTTGTGTAGGATTCAGCCACACTGGTATGAAAACCTTACATTTCTTCATTTTTTAAAGCTCTGGTTCCTGAGAAAATGGTTAAGACCATTGCTATCTTTCAGTTATTCTTTGTGCTGTTTGGTGCATTGAAATCTTTGTTGCTATAGCCAGCGAACCCGATCCTACAGTGCTGACTTGGAGTGGGCTTGGAAGAGTCTGATTCTGAAGTGGGAGAGGTCATAGGAGGGCACTTCTCCCATGACTCAGTTCACACAGCAGCTTGCCAACGATTGGGCCAAACTTAAATCTGTGACCTGGGGGGAGAACCAATCACAGTGAGTGAGGCAGGTAGGTCCTTAATCACCCTATAGGCTTTATAAAGGCTTTATATAGGCACTATAAAGGCTTTATTTAGGCACTATAAAGGATTTATAGGCACTATAAAGGCTTTATATAGGCACTATAAAGGATTTATATAGGCACTATAAAGGCTATATTTAGGCACTATAAAGGATTTATTTAGGGACTATAAAGGATTTATATAGGCACTATAAAGGCTTTATATAGGCACTATAAAGGATTTATATAGGCACTATAAAGGATTTATATAGGCACTATCAAGGCTTTACTTAGGCACTATAAAGGATTTATATAGGCACTATCAAGGCTTTACTTAGGCACTATAAAGGATTTATATAGGCACTATAAAGGCTTTATATAGGCACTATAAAGGATTTATATAGGCACTATAAAGGCTTTATATAGGCACTATAAAGGATTTATATAGGCACTATCAAGGCTTTATATAGGCACTATAAAGGATTTATATAGGCACTATAAAGGCTTTATTTAGGCACTATAAAGGATTTATATAGGCACTATAAAGGATTTATATAGGCACTATCAAGCCTTTATATAGGCACTATAAAGGATTTATATAGGCACTATAAAGGCTTTATATAGGCACTATAAAGGCTTTATATAGGCACTATAAAGGATTTATATAGGCACTATAAAGGCTTTATATAGGCACTATAAAGGATTTATATAGGCACTGTCAAGGCTTTATTTAGGCACTATAAAGGATTTATATAGGCACTATCAAGGCTTTATATAGGCACTATCAAGGCTTTATTTAGGCACTATAAAGGGGGGAAATAGTGCACTAAATAGGGCAAAGGGTGTAATTTCAGGTTGGCCTAGAGTCTATAATGTACTGAAATATATAACCTGCACCTTGTGGAACACCACAATGGGCCTCTATAAATAGCCTGTGTGTTTCTGGCCCATTGTCTGAGTCAGGCAGCCTGTTTGAGCCCTGCATGACGGAGCACATTAAAGAGGACAGAAGCTATTGCTCTGACCATAACAGGGCGTCTATTCATTTAAGTGGGCTCAAGTCAAGAGCAAAATTAAGGAGATTTTTCCGTCCTTTAAGCGATGAGCGTGCCGTCAGCTGTCAGCCTATGGGTGAGATGAGGAAACAGACACTGTGGTCAGGAGAGGTGAATTATTCTTGTTGCTATGGGTCTGAGGGAGGGAGGAAACTCTGAATGTCAACCGGGCTTAAGAATGCCTTGCTTTAGTTTTCTCTCTGCCTGATAAAGGTCTCAGAGCTCCCGAGCTTTGAAGTCATAAAAGCCTCAGCACTGTGCGTCCGGGGCTATAGCGAACAAACTGTATGCCACTCTGATATTCGTTTTTTGTTGGAAGAGGTGAGGGGCCCTCGATGGTATGCCCAAACCCACTGGGCGCCTTTGTAACCATGGCAACCCCCAGGACTTGTGCCCATGGCTTTTGATACCTCAAGTGGAGAAGGAGGGGGAGGTGGCAGAAGAGCTGCAAGTTTTTTGTAGTATTGCGATTATCCCTGTGCACTGACTGAACACAGCACAGTGCTGCACAGTCTTTACTAGAACACATGTTAAAACACTGATGATATGATACATGCAAGTGGAACAGGTTAATAGACCGTGATGAACAATCATCCTGTTATGGTTCCTTTTCCAGATTCCACCACGAAGGGACCAACACGGGTTCAGAAGCAAACCACTTCAATTCATACATTCCCCTGTATTGATTATGTGGCTTCTCAAATGGAGTTAATCCTTCCTGTTATAGAGTAGCACGCTCCCTCTCTCTCTCTCTCTCTCTCTCTCTCTCCAGCCAACTGCACTGTGTGCCAGCCAGGTCCTTTAGCATCTATTACAAGTGGAAATGAAGTACACACATAAATACTGTAGGAGGCGGCTATCAGAGCAGATGGAACAGGAGCCAGGAGGTCCCAGGTGTCGGCCCTTTGGGACAGGGAGAAGACAGGACCTCTCTCTCTCTCTCTCTCTCTCTCTCTCAGACAGACAGACAGGCAGACAGACAGCTGACAGAGAGGGCCGCTGGCGCCTGAGAGCACCACAAAGACATTAATTAGTGAATAAAACAGGTCTGGACTCAAAGCTCAACTCTTCACAGCCGGCTTCAAAGACTGTGTAATTAAAGGTTCTCTGACTTGTCCCGTGTAAGATCGCACTCTAAGACACAACTACAGCACATGGTGTTGAAGTAGGTTCAGAGGGCTCTGTGATGTTCAGCACCACTCTGGACCTGAGTGTGTGCCTGGTCTCTGTGGTGATATTTTTTTTTAAAGCCAAACTCTTTGGGCTTTGCTCATCCACATACACAAAATTAATATTGTTCTATACATCAATGTGGGTCTCAATAAGCTTCAATATGAGGTCCTAAACCTATCAAGATAGTGCATCCTTGAAGCTGCGTGTGCTAATATAGTCAAACAGTTTACCTTGGGGTAACTTGAACCAATGGCAAGCTGAGCAAATTGAAGCGTCTTCCCAGGCTTAATGCAAGGCATTTTCACTGGGATATGAGGTAACAACAGGGCTTGGCCTATGTAAAAAGTACAAAGTATTTGTTAGGTGTTAAGCCTGTGTTAAAATATACTTAAAATTATTAAAACACTAAAAGTGATTGTGATTGTGTTGAATTGTATTTGGGAAATAAAGATAGACATGGTTTTAAAAATGTGTGGTAATATTACATTCAGTACAGAAATGTGTAGTTGGCTTAATTTACCCTGTCCCACGGCTCAACTTGTTCTGCCAAGAGACCACTTTTTTTGGACAAGCTATGTTTTTAAAACTGCAATGTTTACATTAATTTACAGGGATACACAACATCCTGAAATATATGTAGATATCTTTGTTACAAAGACTCCTATATTTCCCTTGATGGAGTGATGCTGAATATAAAAAATGTCTCAACTTATCCCACTCTCCTCTACAGTGCTTTAATAATTCTCCATGCAGTAGGCTACTCTGACTACGGCGCAGGAATGACATGTGGTTTCATATGATATTCAGTGTCTGTGATGTTTTCCATTAGAGTTTGAATCCCAAAGGTAATGCAGTCGTGCAGCATGTGATGTGATTGGCATGGCAAACAGGACAATGGTTCTCTCTCTGCATTTTCAACTCCAGAACCACCCTAATCATGTTTCTATTCTATACCTTGCCATAGATCAAATAGATCAAATATTAAAATAGGCTTAATTATTTATCATTTAAAAAAAGTCTAACTGAAAGGATGATGGTACACTGATTGTACACCGATTCAGAGTAAATTGCCATTGTGGGTCAATTTAATATGGCCACTACTGTGATACAGTAAGCAGCAGAGATGTTAACATGATAACATTGTATACATGCAGCCTTGAGAGTATTAATACACACTGTGTACATGCAGCCCTGAGAGTAATAATACTCACTGTGTACGTGCAGCTCTAAGACTGTTAATACTCACGGTGTACATGCAGCTCTAAGACTGTTAATACTCACGGTGTACATGCAGCTCTAAGACTGTTAATACTCACGGTGTACATGCAGCTCTATGACTGTTAATACTCACTGTGTACATGCAGCCCTGAGAGTAATAATACTCACTGTGTACGTGCAGCTCTAAGACTGTTAATACTCACGGTGTACATGCAGCTCTATGACTGTTAATACTCACTGTGTACATGCAGCTCTAAGACTGTTAATACTCACTGTGTACATGCAGCTCTGAGACTGTTAATACTCACTGTGTACATGCAGCTCTGAGAGTATTAATACTCACTGTGTACATGCAGCTCTATGGCTGTTAATACTCACTGTGTACATGCAGCTCTGGGAGTATTAATACTCACTGTGCACATGCAGCTCTGATAGTATTAATACGCACCGTGTATATGCAGCTCTGAGAGTATTAATACTCACGGTGTACAAGCAGCTCTGAGAGTATTAATACTCACTGTGCACATGCAGTTCTGAGAGTATTAATACTCACCGGGTACATGCAGCCCTGAGAGTATTAATAGGTTCGTCTGTCTGTTCCTCTTGTCAAGGTCCGTCTCAGGGCCGTGTGGTATCAAAACAACATCAACTGACCTTTTATGTAAAAAAAACTGTATTGAACTTAGGCTGATTGCCCTTACCAGGAACATCGACTGTATGCTGAATAGTATAACGCCTATGTCATGTAAATACAATGTTTTATGAAGTGTTATTTTGAAAGGTAATTAAGTGTGGCAACATTTTCTTTTGAAAGGTAAATAAATTGCTTTAGCCTGACCTGAGCATTAGCCATCTATCTACAGTACATGGGTTACAAAGCACTGTTGACTACACCACAGAGTGAATAATGTGATATGGCACAGCCATCTGTCCAACTCCTTTGCATGCATGTGCTGCTATTACTCTCCCAACTCCTGTTGGCTCGCCATCATGCTCAAAATAGAGATGGAATAGAAAATGGAACCGCAACACAGTCAGAATTCTGCTGTGATTATGTATCCGGAAGTGTTGGAGAACTCTGGAGGCAGACAGTGTTGCTGCCCTACTTCTGTTTAATGTATTTCTATATAGGAAACAGTGTAATGGAGGTGGTTTGGTGAACTACGCTTGTGTGTTTAGTAACCTTGCTTGAGACCTAAAGCAAATGCATCACTGAATCCTGTGTGGAACATTATGGTATCGACAAGTCCAAACCTTCATCAGGCCTGGGTACTCATTGGACAGGAGGCAGTAGATGTAATTCTTGGCCTCCTCTGACTCCAGCTGGATGAAGCAGGGGAAGCGGTGCTGGACGTTGTAGGAGCCAGGGATCTTCTCCCTCCAGTAGCACACGTTCATCTTTATCACCTAGTTAACCAGGGGAGTGTCATGGCTGTCTTGATTAGGTCAGGTTACAGGAGACCACAACCCAACAGATTATCTCTCAACCCCAACAGAGGAGAAGAGATCTAGGGTTCTGATGATGTGGGGGGTTTTATGGCCCCTCACGGCCCTGGTAAATCTCAGGCCACAGACAAATTCCTTTTGTCCTGTTACTATGGAGAACCAGCCTCAGATCATTAAACATGAAATAAAGGGACTTGGAACAATGGTTTCCGTCAGCCACAATGGTGGTCATGACGATAGATGGAATATGAGAATGTATGTCATTTTTGTTTTGTTATTAAAGGTTAATAGATGACGTTACTACAAAAACATTGTAACATGAAGGGTTTTCCTAGTATATGTGTGATGTTTATACATTGTACGTTGTGTGGAAAATGTCCAAATCAAAGGGAATGTTTTGGGGAAGATGACATGTTAAGTTAGTTGTAGTAAAATGGGATTTGAGAAAAATCTAGCCCTTGTCTCATTAACTTGGTACGCCCAGAGAATTGCCCTAAAGGCGGCTACGCCCACTTCTGACCCAAGGGTATAAAACCTGTGTAACGGCGTTCTTCGTTTGTAGAAAGAGAGGACCGAAATGCAGCGTGGTGGTTACTCATGACTTTAATGAAAATAGTGACACATGAAATAACTATACAAATACGAAAACAACAAACGGACCGTGAAACCTAATTACAGCCTATCTGGTGAAACTACACAGAGACAGGAACAATCACCCACGAAATAAAAAGGGAAACCCAGGCTACCTAAATACGGTTCCCAATCAGAGACAACGAGAATCACCTGACTCTGATTGAGAAACGCCTCAGGCAGCCAAACCTATGCAACACCCCTACTCAGCCGTAATCCCAATAATACAAAACCCCCAATACGAACCACAACATATAAACCCATGTCACACCCTGGCCTGACCAAACATATAACGAAAACACAAAATACAATGACCAAGGCGTGACAGAACCCCCCCCCCCCCTAAGGTGCGGACTCCCGGACGCACCTCAAAACCATAGGGAGGGTCCGGGTGGGCGTCTGTCCATGGTGGCGGCTCCGGCTCGGGACGTGGACCCCACTTCATTAATGTCCTAGTTCCTCCCCTTCGCGTCCTGGGATAATCCACCCTCGCCGCCGACCATGGCCTAATAGTCCTCACCCAAAACCCCACAGAACTGAGGAGCAGCTCGTGACTGAGGGGCATCTCGGGACTGAGGGACAGCTCGGGACTGAGGGGCAGCTCGGGACTGAGGGGCAGCTCGGGACTGAGGCAGCTCGGGACTGAGGGGCAGCTCGGGACTGAGGGGCAGCTCGGGACTGAGGGGCAGCCCGGAACTGAGGGGCAGCCCGGAACTGAGGGGCAGCCCGGAACTGAGGGGAAGCCCAGTAATGAGAGGAAGCCCAGTACTGAGAGGAAGCCCAGTACTGAGAGGAAGCTCAGGTAGGTAGTAGGCTCCGGTAGATCCTGGCTGGCTGGCGGATCTGGAAGATTCTGGTTGACTAGCAGATCTGGAAGATTCTGGTTGACTAGCAGATCTGGAAGATTCTGTTTGATAGACTGATCTGGAAGAATCTGGTTGACTGGCAGATCTGGAAGAGTCTGGCTGACTGGCAGATCTGGAAGAGTCTGGCTGACTGGCAGATCTGGAAGAGTCTGGCTGACTGGCAGATCTGGAAGAGTCTGACTGACTGGCAGATCTGGAAGTGTCTGGCTGACTGGCGGATCTGGAAGAGTCTGGCTGACTGGCAGATCTGGAAGAGTCTGGCAGGCTGGCAGCTCTGGCTTCTCCATGCAGGCTGGCAGCTCCAGCTGCTCCATGCAGACTGACAGCTCTGGCTGCTCCATGCAGGCTGACAGCTCTGGTGGCTTCTTACAGACTGACAGCTCTGGCTGCTCCATATAGGCTGGCAGCTCTGGCTTCTCCATGCAGGCTGGCAGCTCCAGCTGCTCCCTGCAGGCTGGCAGCTCCAGCTGCTCCCTGCAGGCTGGCAGCTCTGTCTGCACTGAACAGGCGGGAGACTCCGGCAGCGCAGGAGAGGAGAGAGGCTCTGGCTGCGCTGAACAGGCGGGAGACTCCAGCAGCGCTGTAGAGGAGAAAGGCTCTGGCTGCGCTAAACAGGCGGGAGACTCCAGCAGCGCAGGAGAGGAGAAAAGCGCTGGCTGCGCTGAACAGGCGGGAGACTCCAGCAGCGCAGGAGAGGAGAAAAGCGCTGGCTGCGCTGAACAGGCGAGGCGCACTGAAGGCCTGGTGCGTAGTGCTGGAACTGGTGGTACTGGATCGAGGACACGCACAGGAAGCCTGGTGCGGGGAGCTGCTACCGGAGGACTGGAGTGTGGAGGTGGCACAGGATGGGCTAGACCGTAAAGGCCTACTGGAGATCTTGAGAGCAGTGTTGGCACAGGACGTGCAAGGCTAGGGATGTGCACAGGAGGCCTGGTGCGTGAGGCTGGCACCAACTTCACCAGCCGACTAACACGCACCTCAGGACGAGTATGGAGCGCTAACCCAGGTGCCATCAAATCCCCAACACGTTCCGTCGGGCGAATCCCATGCAAAAAGCACCAACACAGCAACTCCCTCATTTCTCTCTCCTCCAATTTCCCCATTAACTCCTTCACAGTCTCTGTTTCGCTCACCTCCAACACCGGCTCTGGTTCTGGTCTCCTCCTTGGCTCCTCACGATAAACAGGGAGAGTTGGCTCAGGTCTATCTCCTGACTCAGCCACTCTCCCTCTGAGCCCCCCCCCCCAAAAATGTTGGCTTTTCGGTTTTTGCTCCGCGCCGCCGTGTCTTTCTTTTCGACTCCATTCGTCTATAGCCCTCTTCGCACTGCTCCAGCGAATCCCAGGCGGGCTCAGGCACTCTCTCTGGGTCGGCCGCCCACCTGTCTATTTCTTCCCACGTCGTATACTCAAAGCCTCTGCTGTCCATAACGTCCTCCCTTCGCTGCTGCCTGTTAACCCGCTGCTCGGTCTTCGTTTGTAGAAAGAGAGGACCGAAATGCAGCGTGGTGGTTACTCATGACTTTAATGAAAATAGTGACACATGAAATAACTATACAAATACGAAAACAACAAACGGAACGTGAAACCTAATTACAGCCTATCTGGTGAAACTACACAGAGACAGGAACAATCACCCACGAAATACAAAGCGAAACCCAGGCTACCTAAATACGGTTCCCAATCAGAGACAACGAGAATCCCCTGACTCTGATTGAGAAACGCCTCAGGCAGCCAAACCTATGCAACACCCCTACTCAGCCGTAATCCCAATAATACAAAAACCCCAATACGAACCACAACATATAAACCCATGTCACACCCTGGCCTGACCAAACATATAACGAAAACACAAAATACAATGACCAAGGCGTGACAACCTGTTAGTATAGAATTTAAAATAGGACTACGTGACCCCAGCTGCAGCAGGGTCTGAAAAAGTCAACCAACCCAGAACGCAACGCAAGTTTGAGGACAAAGAAATCCTTTTCTACCCAAGCTACGGATGAGTAGCTGTGTCTAAGCGGGTGAATTCAAGTCGAACCACCTAGCCTCCATCTCCCATCGAATCGTGGTATCTAAAGGGTTTCATTACTATGCTGTGAGCTCTGAGCTACAGAGCTGTCTGTCCTCGGAAGACCCCTTCCAGAGAAAAGGGGGAGGGAACAGACTCCTAAGCCAAAAGGGACACAGACACCGGGAGGACGAGCAACGAGGTGCGCAGGAGAAGTGCGTCATCGAACAACGGAACGGTCCATGCAGAGAATCCCCGGAGATCACCCTCCACGTAATTACATCATTATATTCTGACCCATAAGAGCAGCAGTTTGAGGCAAGGCTAGGGTTAGAATATAATAGCTGACAAATTCACCCAAATGTATATTTCTCTTGTGTACTTATTTTTCTCTCTCTTTTGAAATTCCCATTGTGGGTAACACGCGCCATAGTGTGTTGGCCCGTTATACTAAGTTCTAATCAATAGCCTATAATGTGTTTTGTCTATGTATATCTTTTATCATCATTTTAGCTTTTTAGTAAATAAATATTAAATTAAGATTGGTGTGGTACGAATTCATTAGTGGGACCCGGTTCCGTGCAGATTCACGGGCTATACGACGTTCAGATTATGAGACTGATAGAGGCAACTGGTTAATTAGCGGCTGTTGTAAAATCGATATTCTGATATTCTTTGAGTTAATTTGGGAAATAGAAACACAATAAAAACGAGTTTTCCCATGGTGCCCCAGGTTAATGAGTTAATAATTGCTTGATTCAGTTAATCACGTAATTAGAAACTTGTAATCATTCTATGAGCAACAGTCGTCACATTAACCAATACAATGTCACGACAGCAGCGACAGACAGACAGACAGACAGACAGACAGACAGACAGACAGACAGACAGACAGACAGACAGACAGACAGACAGACAGACAGACAGACAGACAGACAGACAGACAGACAGACAGGCAGACAGACAGACAGACAGACGGGTGCAGGGATTTCATTAAAGAAGATGAATTGCACTTGGGAAGATGTTTCCCTCCCCCGTCCACCCACTCCTACGACCTCACCTCCCTCTAGTTACCCATTACCATCATTGTATCTAATCCAATGCGTACACACTCATACAAATCACATCTTCCCAGCACTTGGTAATAAGGATACAATGTATGCTAGCTTTCAGTTTAATGAAGTTACAGGCAGCCATCTCATTCTGGGGACCATCAAAATTCAGTAGAGAGAGAGAGAGAGCAGTATTTGAGGCAAACTCATACCTCATACTTTCTCTATGTGCTCACTCAGGCATGGTTTCCACGGGCCCGTCTCGCTATCCTAAATAATGCAATTTCAATACAAACTCCAATTCTCGACTTAAATAACGCCCAGTATTTCATCAGCTTTTCTTTTGGGTGGGTGACATATTCTGAGATTGCTTGCCTCGATCCCTCCGTGGCACCCTGTGTAAAAGATGGGAATGGTTGTTTTGTTTATCCATCATAGTAGACTGAGTGTTCCATCACTGGGCTGCAGACTCTCCCTCTTGGTTTGCTGTGAAACAACCAGAGCTATGGCGAGTCATCCCCCCTGCTTATAACCTGGGGGAGGGAGGCTATATTTAGGGAGATTGGACTTGTTTTCGACCTGAGGTTGGACAAAATGTTGCCATTATCTACTGACATTAATGATGTGATGGGGTATGGGTTTTATTGTTGCATGCTGAACTCTGGAATAGAGCTTTAAATCCTTTCTGCTTTAAATCCTTTCTTAAATCCTGTGTTGTCAAATACATGCACGTAAAGCTTGATTGCAAGTTCCATACTGTCTATTTGTGTTTTAGTGCATAACATGTGTGACAGTGCGGTTTGACCATATCAAAGATATGGAGCGTATCATAGCATGCCTGGTGTGACAGTAGTGGACTGCATTCCACTGGACTGCCTTAGAGTGTGAGCTCATGTTAGAGGTAGTGAGTTGACTGGTTCTACAGTGAGTAGCCTTCCTGCAGTGGTAGCTGCAGCCTGTGTGGGACAGCAGGATGTTGGCCCAGGGTCCAGCTGTGATCACCAAGCTCATAGCTATGTATACCCCACTGACTGTCGTCACCGTTACCACAGCGCCCGGTGTGATGTCAATCACCTTCTGTCCATCCTTAATCACGCCCCCCAGTTTTTGGAACTGTCCCTGGTGATGGAGAAAGGGAACGGTTACTGTAGTGTGAGGTACGCAAGGTGTGTTCAAAACGAATGAGACCAAACTGACACAGAGGAACCTTTGTAACTAAATTGGAATAGTATCAATCAGGCAACATATTAATACATGAAAGTGCAAGTGAAGTTTACAGTATATATAAGCATCCAAGGCATTGTGACAGGTGAGTTATTGTGCAGAATGGTGGAGTTGTCTAGAAGTCTCTGTGTACAAAGGTACAAGGTCAAGGAGGCCCAGAATGATGCAATCAGAGAAGGGTAGTCTGTCTGTCTGTCTCCGCATGGTAACAGCTGGGTCTGACAGAGCCAAGCTGGACATCTACACCAGTCTTTCCCAGAACTGCTGTTGATGCTGGAAGTCCAGTTAGAGGTATTAACATGACTGAGATATAAGAAACCTTGGCTTGTGAGAGTAGTTTGTTCATAATCACACAGTTAACACACGTATATTGGAAAAACACTCAAGGTTATGCACATGTGCAAACTCTCAAAGACACAGACCGCCCCTTCACAAAACATCAAGGAGAAAATGATTGATGCTGGCAGATTGTGAGACAGAATGATAGGATGTTATGAAACTAGACATTCAGACAGAATGAGAATGCATGGTGGTAATCTTGGCGGCTGTAGAAACATCTATTATCACGACTAATGACAAGCTGTAATGTATACTTTATGCTTGATCGGCACAAAAGAGAGGACAAATCTGTTCAATCAATACAAGACAGGATAATTGTTCCGAGGCAGCAGTAAAATAACAAAGGGTTTCAGATGGTGTTTTCAGGCTGTTTCTCTCCAGTGCTTTGTTTCTCCTTGCCAATGTCTGAATAAACTCAATTCAATGCTTTAAACAATTCCTGTGTAGGTTGTTATCATTGTTGAAAAATACTACTTTTCTCATTGTAGTATGTGTACCGAGGCATATGAATTAAATATGCTATATGAGAGCTATATGTCATTGTTCAGTTCATATGTTCTTTGTTTATTTGTCTCCCTGACGCCATATACAGTATTCCCAAATTGTGTGTACAAGCCATCAAGTATTTCCTAATTAGTGGTCAGTACATAATGGCTAATTACCTAGCTGCTGATAAACACTAATGAATGATCATTACAGAGTCTGACACTCATTGGGGTGATGTAGAGGATTAAGAGAACAGCACTAAAGTAAAGGGAGAGCTGTACTTTATTGAGGTCTTATCACACCCTAGAAGCAGCACTGAGAAAATGTGGGTTAAAGGTGCAAGGCCAATCAATTAACAGCATCTAGTAATAATGACCTCTTCTAGGTTGCAAACATAATCCAGAATGCCTTTTACAGATTTGTAAGAAATACATACCAAACTGTTTGTCATTTTTACCTGTAAAGTTTAGAGTGTGCGGTCAGCATACAGCATCTTACCTGTACCGTTTTGAGTGTGCGGTCAGCATACAGCATCTTACCTGTACCGTTTTGAGTGTGCGGTCAGCATACAGCATCTTACCTGTACCGTTTTGAGTGTGCGGTCATCATACAGCATCTTACCTGTACCGGTTTCAGTGTGCGGTCAGCATACAGCATCCTACCTGTACCGGTTTCAGTGTGCGGTCAGCATACAGCATCTTACCTGTACCGTTTTGAGTGTGCGGTCAGCATACAGCATCTTACCTGTACCGTTTTGAGTGTGCGGTCAGCATACAGCATCTTACCTGTACTGGTTTCAGTGTGCGGTCAGCGTACAGCATCTTACCTGTACTGGTTTCAGTGTGCGGTCAGCATACAGCATCTTACCTGTACTGGTTTCAGTGTGCGGTCAGCGTACAGCATCTTACCTGTACCATTTTGAGTGTGCGGTCAGCGTACAGCTTCTTACCTGTACCGGTTTCAGTGTGCGGTCAGCATACAGCATCTTACCTGTACCGGTTTCAGTGTGCGGTCAGCATACAGCATCTTACCTGTACCGGTTTCAGTGTGCGGTCAGCGTACAGCATCTTACCTGTACCGGTTTCAGTGCGCGGTCAGCATACAGCATCTTACCTGTACTGGTTTCAGTGTGCGGTCAGCATACAGCATCTTACCTGTACCGGTTTCAGTGTGCGGTCAGCATACAGCATCTTACCTGTACCGTTTTGAGTGTGCGGTCAGCGTACAGCATCCTACCTGTACCGGTTTCAGTGTGCGGTCAGCATACAGCATCTTACCTGTACCGGTTTCAGTGTGCAGTCAGCGTACAGCATCTTACCTGCACCGGTTTCAGTGTGCGGTCAGCATACAGCATCTTACCTGTACCGGTTTCAGTGTGCGGTCAGCATACAGCATCTTACCTGTACCGGTTTCAGTGTGCAGCCTTCATTTCATTTGTGGAAATAAAGATAAACTAAGGCCTGGATTCAATCTGTATCTGTCACGCCTTGGTCTTAGTATTTTGTGTTTTCTTTAATTATTTGGTCAGGCCAGGGTGTGACTTGGGTTATTGTGGTGTGTTTTTGTCTTAGGGGTTTTGTGGGGTGTCTAAGTAGTCTAGGGCTGCCTGAGGCGGTTCTCAATCAGAGTCAGGTGATTATCGTTGTCTCTGATTGGGAGCCATATTTAGGCAGCCATATTCTGTGAGTGTTTTCGTGGGTGATTGTTCCTGTCTTTGTGTTTGCACCAGATAGGGCTGTTTCGGTTTTCACACGTTTATTGTTTTTGTAAAGTTCGTGTTTCTTTATTATTTAATAAACATGGATTGCAAATAGCCACGCTGCATTTTGGTCCGATCCTTGTTCTACCTCTTCGTCAGAGGAGGAGATAGAAGAGAGCCGTTACAGTATCACAGAAGATCCGCACAATAGCGCAATTCAAATTTAAAAGCAATGTTTCCACGTTTACGGAGACTGCATTCACGGTATACACTGCATATGTCGGCTCAACCAGAACTTACCTTTACATTTCAATTGCACTATAACGCGGATCTTACGCGATATGGCTTGAATCTAGCCCTAAGTTAAAATCATTGGGGTTCAG
>NC_034188.2:71239324-71316824 GCF_002021735.2 Oncorhynchus kisutch | reverse complement strand
AATTTCTAAGCAAACAGCTGGAGGCAGGGCTTTCTCCTATAGAGCTCCATTTTTATGGAACGGTCTCTACCCATGTCAGAGACGCAAACTCGGTCTCAACCTTTAAGTCTTTACTGAAGACTCATCTCTTCAGTGGGTCATATGATTGAGTGTAGTCTGGCCCAGGAGTGGGAAGGTGAACGGAAAGGCTCTGGAGCAACGAACCGCCCTTGCTGTCTCTGCCTGGCCGGTTCCCCTCTTTCCACTGGGATTCTCTGCCTCTAACCCTATTACAGGGGCTGAGTCACTGGCTTGCTGGGGCTCTCTCATGCCATCCCTGGAGGGGGTGCGTCACCTGAGTGGGTTGATTCACTGTTGTGGTCATCCTGTCTGGGTTGGCGCCCCCCCCCCTTGGGTTGTGCCGTGGCGGAGATCTTTGTGGGCTATACTCAGCCTTGTCTCAGGATGGTAAGTTGGTGGTTGAAGATATCCCTCTAGTGGTGTGGGGGCTGTGCTTTGGCAAAGTGGGTGGGGTTATATCCTTCCTGTTTGGCCCTGTCCGGGGGTGTCCTCGGATGGGGCCACAGTGTCTCCTGACCCCTCCTGTCTCAGCCTCCAGTATTTATGCTGCAGTAGTTTATGTGTCGGGGGGCTGGGGTCAGTTTGTTATATCTGGAGTACTTCTCCTGTCCTATTCGGTGTCCTGTGTGAATCTAAGTGTGCGTTCTCTAATTCTCTCCTTCTCTCTTTCTTTCTCTCTCTCGGAGGACCTGAGCCCTAGGACCATGCCCCAGGACTACCTGACATGATGACTCCTTGCTGTCCCCAGTCCACCTGGCCATGCTGCTGTTCCAGTTTCAACTGACCTGAGCCCTAGGACCATGCCCCAGGACTACCTGACATGATGACTCCTTGCTGTCCCCAGTCCACCTGGCCATGCTGCTGCTCCAGTTTCAACTTCCACCTGACTGTGCTGCTGCTCCAGTTTCAACTGTTCTGCCTTATTATTATTCGACCATGCTGGTCATTTATGAACATTTGAACATCTTGGCCATGTTCTGTTATAATCTCCACCCGGCACAGCCAGAAGAGGACTGGCCACCCCACATAGCCTGGTTCCTCTCTAGGTTTCTTCCTAGGTATTGGCCTTTCTAGGGAGTTTTTCCTAGCCACCGTGCTTCTACACCTGCATTGCTTGCTGTTTGGGGTTTTAGGCTGGGTTTCTGTACAGCACTTTGAGATATCAGCTGATGTACGAAGGGCTATATAAATAAATTTGATTTGATTTGATTTGATTGGGAACCACACTCGGCCAAACACACAGAAATACAAAACATAGAATGCCCACCCCACATCACACCCTGATCTAACCAAATAGAGAAATAAAACGTCTCTCTAAGGTCAGGGCGTGACAATCTGTTACTTTACAAGAGATGGCAAGTTTGCAACCCTCTTTGTCTTCAGTGTTTTCAGACTGTCAATCCTGTTGGCCAAATACATGGGAAACAGTGGATTCTCATTCCTTTTAGATGGATGCAAAGTCAAATATATTGAGGGTTTAGTTAGCTCAGAAAGAACAATAGATAGCCCCGCCTACCTAGGATGGTTGATACTGTTCAAGTTGCCATGGTTATATGAGGTCCCCCTTCCCAATTTTCTTTGACGACACCTCCATGCTCCAATTGTCCTTATGGTTACAATAATTGCACTCCATTTATGGGTTAGTGTAAAGGTAACGATAGTATCTTCCAACTCAACCAACAACCTACCACAAACAAATTGTGTGTATGTCTTTTTTCATTAGCTTACTTAATTTCCAGAATTTACAACTTTACATAGAGTCACCTCCTGGCCAATTTGGCTTCCTAAAATAACAACAAAAAATGTGTTTTATTGCCACATACACCAGGTAGGTGCAGTGAAATGTGTTGTTTTACAGGGTCGGCCATAGTGGTATGGCACCCCTGAAGCAACTTACGGTTAAGTGCCTTGCTCAAGGGCACATTGACAGATTTGTCACTTTGTCAGCTCAGGTATTCAAACCAGCGACCTTTCGGTTACTGGCCCAACCGCTAGGCTACGTGCCGCCTGCTAACTGAGAATCATATATGTAAATGCACACAACCTCCCATTCGGCAGCTTAGAATTGGTCTGGTTGTGACATGTATTGAGAGGAGACTCCAACAGTTCATTGATTTTCCCTCCCTCCCCCCTCCCTCTCTCTCTCTCTCTCTCTCTCACACTCCGCGGACAGATGGCGCTTTTCCCTCTGAATGGCTCTCATTTGCAATCGATCAGCACACAGATAGCTCATCCCCATCAACCCCAGACAAACAGACAGACAGACAGACAGGCAGGCAGACAGACAGACAGACAGACAGACAGACAGACAGACAGACAGACAGACAGACAGACAGACAGACAGACAGACAGACAGACAGACAGACAGACAGACAGACAGACAGAAAGAAAGAAAGACAGACAGACAGACATGCAGGCAGACAGACATGCAGGCAGACAGGCAGGCAGGCAGGCAGACAGACAGACATGCAGACAGGCAGACAGACAGACAGGCAGACAGACAGACAGACAGACAGACAGACAGACAGACAGACAGACAGACAGACAGACAGACAGACAGGCAGACAGGCAGACAGGCAGACAGACAGACAGTCAGACAGACAGACAGAGAGACTATAGAAAGGGAGAATAGAGGGACCATAGGGCGGAGGTAAGGCATAATCTCATTTAAACACACAACAGCACCCAGCACATTCTCCCCTGTAAACTCACATCCTGACACTTTGACCAAAAGTATCTTCTTTTCAACACACTTTTTGGAATAAAAACTGTTGAAACTGTTGAAACTGATATCGATCCCCTCTCATGTTTAAGCGCATGAAGTAGTTAACCTACCGGTGATAAAATAGTCACCACCCCGGTCATGAATTGGATGGAGTTAGAGCTATTGAGGGTGTTATTAGCCTATATTTACCATATATCTGCAACCTGTACATTAAGAACAGCTTTAGGAGGTGAAAAGATGGAGGGATGAGTATAGGAGGAGAGTGATGCTGTAATAATAAGACATGGGTGGAGGATTGACCACAGCAGTGGCTCTGTGTGTAACGGGTGGTTGGGGATGTGGGTGGAGGAGGGTGGAGGGCTGACCATAGCAGTGTCTCTGTGTGTAACGGGTGGTTGGGATGTGGGTGGAGGAGGGTGGAGGGCTGACCATAGCAGTGTCTTGTGTGTAACGGGTGGTTGGGGATGTGGGTGGAGGAGGGTGGAGGATTGACCATAGCAGTGTCTTGTGTGTAACGGGTGGTTGGGGATGTGGGTGGAGCATAGCAGTGGCTCTATGTGTAACAGGGTTATGGTCTGTGGCGTGGACAGCGGGCAGGACAGCAGGCTGAGCAGATGGGTCCTGTGGCACATCGGGCCTGCAGAGGGTCAGCTTGTCACATGCCCCACTGTTCTGCCCTGTCATGCACAGAGGAAATGTGAGCCTCCCAACAGATCTGGGCTGCCATATCACACTTCATTAACCTGGCAGAGAGCACATCCTTCCTCTTTAGGACTGTCACACCCACAGTGGATTGCTGCTAGACTGATAAAAATATTTTATGTTTTCTGATGAGACTTGCTGACATTACAGTATATTTATACAGACTATATTAACCATCTGCATTGAACCCTATTTATACTATAATCATATTACCATATGGTCAATGTTCAAATGCTAGATTACCTGTGTCTCTGCTATTATTTACTGTTGAGGCCTGTGTATCCTGACCATGTGTACACCGCCTGCTCATCGTGGCATCGCTGATCGTCATGATTGTTCCCAGCCAGAGAGTAGCTAGACTGCTAAAGAGAAACAAACGAGACAGATTGTTGTTTACGACTGGAGAGCCTTGCTGGGACACTGAAATCACCATCTGCCCGGCAGTGAAAGTTTATTCCCTGCCGCTCCCCCTGCTGTAATATGATGAACAGCATATTACCACTTTACTTTGTAAAGTCTGCTCCTCTTGCTGCTCTGCCTGCAGCTAGCAGCATTTAAAACTGCAATGTCAGGACATTATATTAGCATGTCTCAACATCAGGAACTGTTTGAATGGAGAAGGATGATGTTGTTGCAAATGTTTTAATGACTCAAGGGGAAAAGATTTGCAGTTAACATTTCTTTGATGTTGGGAGCTACTCTATTACGTAAACTCTGTTCACATTTTCCACTTAGACACTTTCCAAAGAAAATTTGCAGGTTGTCTTTTTGCGACCTTTACAATTTAGACAAAAAATATCAATGATTTCCAGACTTTTGGGGTTAGCTCTAAATGTTTAATGTATGGCTACTGTCATGCTTCTAGACTTCTCCCCATTTTTTCTATTTGGTCACCTGGATAGATTGTTGCCCAGAAAATGGTAAAAACCAGATGTAGTACAGCTCCATATTGGAAAGGTCAAGCTTGAAAATAACATTCCGCAACAGTCAGAACCTCAAGTACCATTCTAGTGCTATTTACCTGGCAATTACTGCCAGCTATTTATTTCAAGTAATGTTTAAATATAAAGTACCTGGTGTATAAATTCATGATTGCCCAAGCCAACATTACAGGAGGAGGCTCAGGTCTGTCTAATGAATAACTGAAGAGCCATGAATAATAAGTAGCTTGTGCTATACCCCCTCGCCTCACAGACTGAGTATCTTTCAGCTGGTAGCTGGGGGTAGTTTGTTGTCTTATACGCTATGTGATGGTACACTATAATGTAGACAGAGCTAATGTTTTAAAATGTCTCCCAGAATACATCTGTTCTGTTTGACCCAAATCATTCCCCCTTCCCCCTACTTTATGTCTCCATTGGGCTAATGATTCCACTGGAGTGCTCATCTCCTCTCCTCTGTACATGAATGGGTTGAGGATTAGATGGGGAAGGTTCCATCTCTCCATGGCCCTATTGCTGCCAATTGAATTTCTGCTCTTTGGTGCACAGATAGATTTGTGATCACTCAGGGAGAACGGGATTACCTTTGCTTCTGGAGTGTGCTCTTGGATAAGGGCTTTTGGCTGTAATATTTGTGTGTGTGTGTGTGTGTGTGTGTGTGTGTGTGTGTGTGTGTGTGTGTGTGTGTGTGTGTGTGTGTGTGTGTGTGTGTGTGTGTGTGTGTGTGTGTGTGTGTGTGTGTGTGTGTGTGTGTGTGTGTGTTTGTGTGTGTGTGTGTGTTGTGTGATGATTGTGACGAGAGGCTGATGATTATGGGCATCAACAGAGACACACACATAACTATATTTTGGAATATGTTGTTTGTCCGTTTGGAATATTTGTTAAGCCTGCATTCATGAAACATTTTCTGGAATAATGTACACTCCATCATTAAATACCATATCTCTGGGTAGCCTGGGTCTCAACGGGGGAGGTATCTCTCCCTCTGGAGCTGCCAGACAAGCAGAGATTCACTAATGAAAAACACAAGGGGACAAAGCCCAGAATCATCCTACAAAGGATAGTTTCATATTTATTTACATACATAGGTAATTTCTATTGTTCAATGGAATTGTGTTGAAAATGTCAAGGCTATGTTCATGATACACATTGTGTTGAATTCCCTCTACTTTGAAACCCTTTATCACATAAAACATGACCTAAAACACTTAATGGTTAATGTCTGTGAAGCTGCTTCCTCATGCAGGCCTAAATCTCTAGTGATATAGTTGACTTGATTCGAGGTTCCAGGGGGTCCACTTAAAAGGCTTCTTGAACATTGTTTTCTTCAAAACGAGTAAAAACTGTACTCAAAGTGCCTTCTGCTTGCTGTGGTGGTTTTGCCCCCAGGCTGTGTCCAGGACAGTACAGATGAACTTTGCCCTTTAGCTTTTATTTGGGGATGAGGAATGTCAGTGCAGATGAGATTTGCTGTAGGCTCTGCAGCGCACTGTGAACATTAAACTGCTGGTCTGAGAAAGCAGGAAGCTGTGAAGATATGTAGGGCAATAAATCTGTCAGGACTTTACCTGGTAGAATGCACTTGTCTTGACAAGATGCACAACAGTCTTGGAGATACTAAGGATACATCATATGAAGCCTGCATCATTTTAAGGAAGTAATATTATATGATGTGTTACGCTATTTGAAACATCAGTCAGCTATTCCTGAAATACAGGAGATTTTGTTAGATTTTTGATCACATAATAATGATACTTCTTTGGCATCTGGGAAGCTTTCAGTTCAAGGAGATTACCGGCTCACCTGAAGAGACTGTCAAAATTGGTGTCCATACAAAATTAAACTCGAAAACGAAAGACAAAGTGTATTTATTTGAAACAAATGAGTTTTGAACGCAGAAGTTGCAGATTCAGTGGATTTCATCCTCTACCAACCAATTCACCATTTTTTCTTCTATGTTTTGTTGTTGAACCAGTCAGCATACACAGAAGCACCATGTGAAACAATTATTCTTTGAGACAGGTGTCGCCATGGTGCAAGGCTCTCCATTCCCCCAAGCTAAATGGTTTCTGCTTCCCGTTGCATTTATCTGGGAGACCAAGCACACGGATGTCGGCAGAGAAAATATCTGGCCAGTGGAGATGTGTCCCGGGGAAGAAGGGTGGAGGTGGTGGAGATGAATGTGTCCCCAGGGAAGGAGGGTGGTTTAGTTTAGTTTATTAGGATCCCCATTAGCTACTGCACATGAAGTAGCTACTCTTCCTGGGGTCCACATAAAACGTACAAATATGTGACAAAGTACAGAACAGTAATAGACAAGAACAACATAAGATATTACATTCAATTCCAAAGAAAATAAATAAATAAGAGTTGGGGGTGGTGGAGATTAATGTGTCCTGGAGAAGGAGGATGGAGGTGGGGGTGGTGGAGATGAATGTGTCCTGGAGAAGGAGGATGGAGGTGGGGGTGGGGGAGATTAATGTGTCCTGGAGAAGGAGGGTGGAGATGTGGGTGGTGGAGATGCATGTGTCCCTTGAGAAGGAGGGTGGAGGTGTGGGTGGTGGAGATGAATGTGTCCTGGAGAAGGAGGGTGGAGGTGTGGGTGGTGGAGATGCATGTGTCCCTTGAGAAGGAGGGTGGAGGTGTGGGTGGTGGAGATGCATGTGTCCCTTGAGAAGGAGGGTGGAGGTGTGGGTGGTGGACATGAATGTGTCCTGGGGAAGGAGGGTGGAGGTGGGGGTGGTGGAGATGAATGTGTCCTGGAGAAGGAGGGTGGAGGTGGGGGTGGTGGAGATGAATGTGTCCTGGAGAAGGAGGGTGGAGGTGTGGGTGGTGGAGATGAATGTGTCCCTGGATAAGGAGTGTGGAAGTGGGAGTGGTGGCAGGAAGAGAGCCAGATAATGAGGATCTGTGTCTGAGGCCTTGTGTCTTGCCCTTCTCTTTCCACCTCTGAATCAGAGACAGGGGACTCCAGACAGTTCCTCTCTCTTGACTGATAGTAGTGTAACAGCAGGGTTGGTGAGGGGAGTCTTGGTTATTCAGCTCACACCTAGTCAAGGTGCAGTCTGTCTGCCTCACACTGAGAGAGGGAAGAATTAGTAGAGCACTCTTCACTGAGCAACGCGCAGTTGGAATGTTCAAACAGCTAACATTTTTTGACGAATTGAAAACTAGTTGTGGATATAGCATACAAATTGTTAGAATACGTAACTTTAAAGTCTTTATTTTATAATCTATAAATGGATGAATGGATGAACAACATAAAAAAAGAATTGGTACATGATATGCTATGACCAGAAACATCAATATCTCAGAAACCCTACTGATTTTAACTGTCTCACCTTGATATGTTATGTACATACTTCGTATTCCACTAAGAAAGCCGGCCATGTCTGTATTAAGGCATAAAGTTATTTATACCACATAGCATATCATGCCGAATAAAACCTTGATTAGATCGTTTTTTGTCTCTTTTTTCCTTATTCCCTTGTTGTGCCAGACAGACTGCACATCCAGAATACCTTCATCAGGAAGGAAGCGACTGGGATCTATCCTTGGGGCAGAATGGAAATGTATTCAGGGGATGGATGTCTAATAGAGCTGGCAAGGACACTTTTCCTTATTAAGACAAATAGGCCCCTGAAGGTGGAGAGATGCTTTAATATAGGAGGAAGGGAAGAGGGGAGGGAAAGAGAGGTGGGGAGGCGGGGGGGAAGAGTGGGTGGGGGGGAGTAGGGAAGGAGGAGGGGGGAATGGAGGTGAGGAGTGGGTAGGGGTAGGGGAGAAGGAGGAGGGGGAGGTGGAGGAAGGGGGGTAATGGAGGAGGGGAGGTATTTGGTGCCAGTATTACTCCCATTTTGCATTCAATTAAATAACATGAAGCCAATGGGGTGAGTTAATTAGTGTTACTTGCAGGATGAGTATAAGGATTTGATTTATTTATTGGACAAAATAACACAAGGCCTACTTTTGTAGTTGGTCACCCAGGTGTTGGTCAACCCTATGGTGTAAAAAGCAATTAAGTCCAAAACCTTGGATATTTACTGTGATAGTTTTCTGTCTCCTAGCCTTTTGCAGCCTTTCACCAAAGCACACAATGAAGAGCTTTTGTATGTGATTTGATTTTCTGTTCCAATGGCTGCTGTCTACGCTGGGACAGTGAGTGACAGTGTGATTGGCAGACTTTGAGTGGAGAGCGTGGGCTTTCAGCAGAACCAGAGCAGAGCAACATCTAAAGACAGCTAACTCCCTGAGCTCAGAGCTAAACCATGACTGCCACAATGTGATGTTGGGCTTATTAGATTCCTCAAGACATTACACAAATTGACAAAGAGAAAACTATTGTTGTGGAGGAATGAGCATACAGGAAAGGATTGTAGAAACGGCAGTATTTAAATGTATCAGATGGTATGAAATAAGATTTCACTCTTGCGCATAATTTGAATATAGTTTGAATACAATTATTCATAGTGGCATCTTTTGATTATAATCCTATTGGTACTATTTAAGTATGTATGAGCATATTTGTTTACAGTGTGTGTGTGTTTGTGTGCGTGTGTGTGGCTACTTATAGCTGATTTTGTGGGCAAGGCCAGCATTGAGAATGTAAATCTAGTTTCTATGCCAGAGGCTAGTTTGAGACACGGCATAAATGTGCTTGTTTTTGGAATCTTATGTTGTCTCAGTAAAAACACCATACCATACTCATTCTCATGGTGAGACAATCGATAGCTGAGGGTCGACACATACAAACTAAGACAGTAGCTGCTTCTGAAATGGCCCTCATTTCCCTATAGCGCTATATAGTGAATAAGGTCCCATTCAACTACAGCCAGTGAGATCAGTTACCCAGTGTACCCGGGTGCTCTGTGTCCGCACAGCATGACACTCTCGTTCAGAGCTACATTTAGCAGCACCCTCAGTTGAAATAAAGCAAGGCATACACATTTTACATGACATTTAACGTGTTTTAGTAGACACTCTTATCCAAAACAAGTAGGGTTAGCTGCCTTGTTGAAGGTCACAGTGACAGATTTGTTTCACCTAGTCAGCTTGTGGATTTGAACCAGTGACCTTTTAGTTACTGGCCCAATGCTCTTAACCGCTAGGCTACCTAACAGCATTGAGACCAAAGACTCTTTTGCAAAGGAGTCCTGCATACACACAATTTACTAAATACACTGAACAAAAATATAAACGCAACATGTAACAATTTCAACGATTTTACTGAGTTACAGTTCATATAAGGAAATCAGTCAATTGAAATACATTCATTAGGCCCTAATCTATGGATTTCACATGAGTGGGAATAGAGATATGCGTCTGTTGGTCACAGGTACCTTTAAAAAAAATAGGTAGGGGGCGTGGATCAGAAAACCAGTCAGTATCTGGTGTGACCAGCATTTGCCTCATGCAGTGCGACACATCTCCTTCACATAGAGTTGATCAGGCTGTTAATTGTGGCCTGTGGAATGTCTTTCCACTCCTCTTCATTGGCTGTGCGAAGTTGCTGAATATTAGGAGCAACTGGAACATGCTGTCATGCACATCGATCCAGAGCATCGCACAAATGCTCAATGGGTGACATGTCTGGTGAGTATGCAGGACATGGAAGAACAAGGACATTTTCAGCTTCCAGGAATTGTGTATAGATATTTGCACCATGGGGTTGTGTATTATTATGCTGAAACATGAGGTGATGGCAGATGAATGGCACGACAATGGGTCTCAGAATCTCAGCACGGTATCTCTGTCCATTCAAATTGCCACCGATAAAATACAATTGTCCTCGTTGTCTGTAGCTTATGCCTGCCCATACCATAACCCCATACCATACCATACCATAACCCCATACCATAACCCCATAATGACATCAGCAAACCACTCGCCAACACGACGCCATACAAGCTGTCTGCCATCTGCCCTGTATAGCTGACAACAGGATTCATCTGTGAAGAGCACACTTCTTCAGCGTACTAGTTGCCATTGAAGGGGAGCATTTGCCAACTGAAGTCAGTTATGATGCCGAATTGCAGTCAGGTCAAGACTGGTGTAGGACGACGATCACGCAAATGAGCTTCCCTGAGACAGTTTTCTTCGGTTGTGCAAACCCACAGTTTCATCAGCTGTCCGGGTGGCTGGTCTCAGACGATCCCACAGGTGAAGAGGCTGGATGTGGCGGTCTTGGGCAGGCGTGGTTACACGTGGTCAGCGGTTGTGAGGCTGGTTGGACATATTGCCAAATTCCCTAAAACAACTATGCACTCCGTCAAAACTTAAGACATCTGTGTCATTGTGTTGTGTGACAAAACTGCACATTTCAGAGGCATTTTATTGGCCACAGCACAAGTGCACCTGTGTAATGATCATGCGGTTCAATCAGCTTCTTGATATGGATTATCTTGATAAATGCTCACTAAAAGGAATTTAAATACATTTGTGCACAACATTTGATAGACATAAAGCTTGTTGTGCATATGGAAAACTTCTGGTATCTTTTATTTCAGTTCATGAAACATGGGACCAACACTTTACGTATTGCATTTCTATTTTTGATCAGTATACAATACACACACACACACACACACACGCACACACACACGCACACACACACACACACAAAGCCTGGAAAAACAAATCCAACATGAGGCAATATGTACTTTTTAGCAAGAATCTACTAAACACCAAGAGCTTTAGAGATTGAGGTCTTTCTATTTAGCCTAAATGGCTAGTTTCATTAACAGGCTTTGAATGGAATCCGAGGCAGTGTACCCAGTGTGTGGTCCCACAGTAAACAGGTTTCAGGAGAAAGAAAGGACATTCCGCCTGAAACCGATACACTCCTAGACGAAACACACAGAAGAAAAGCAACCTGCATTACCATTCAATTAGTAATACCAATCCCAATACCTTAGCACTGGCAGCATCACTTAACAATTCTATATTATTTCCATAAACCCATCTGTCTACTGTCTCTCTCTCTCTCTCGCAGATGTATCTATTGCCAGAGTGCCACATACCAATGACAAGCTCGAAATACTAACACTTTTTCATGAATAACATAAACAACGTATTTACAGTTCTACAAATAGGAGCAACATGATGTTTTCATTGTAATGCTAGTGCTACATTATGCCTGTTAACAAGACTGTTAGCGTTCACAGTAATTGTGAGTTTGTAATCGATTGAAAACGTGTGTAGTCGATTTGTCAATTGATACTGCAATCAAAGGTAATGAACTAAACACAGCCATTGTCATATGGAGGTAATTGACTTGAGGGCATTATTACATTATGTATGGTAACGGTACAAACTTTCCATGGTTCTGAATTCAGTTGTTCCAGTTGCTGTCGCTAGGAGCTGTCCGCAGTGCTGAAACGACGGTGGTGCGCTGACTTGAGGAAAGAGAACGGCATACCCAACGATCTATCTATCGATTTAGCGAACGTTGAAATTGAACAGTCTCTGTCTATCAGCTGTTAACGACATGAGAACATAGCTCTCAGTGGAGCGCCAGTGCTGCGCAGTGTGCGATCCCGAGGTCTCACAGCAAGTGGCTTTTGCTGTAGGAGCAGTCTCTATTTCATTTTAAGGAAAAGTGTTGATCCCAAGGACATTCCTTTCTATTAGCAGAGGACCAATACTGAAAGCAAGCATGAGTGCGGCACGAGATTACATAGTCGTTCTGA
Source organism: Oncorhynchus kisutch (assembly GCF_002021735.2). Classification (NCBI taxonomy): domain Eukaryota; kingdom Metazoa; phylum Chordata; class Actinopteri; order Salmoniformes; family Salmonidae; genus Oncorhynchus; species Oncorhynchus kisutch. Next base: position 71,304,708 of record NC_034188.2, on the reverse strand, counting down.
TGGTTCTCTTTGCAATGATGACTGACATAGGCGCTAAAGGTAAGATTCTCAATAATATAACGGAAGGCTATTTGGTCGCTTATGCACATGTGTATTGCAATGTAATTCTGTTCCCAACCCGCCGGTGTTATGGTGCCACTGTATCCAATTATGTGTGAGCCTTTTTGTTGGTAGGTTATTTGGGAAACTACAGATGGAGATGTGTTTGTGGTAGGTCAGTCGGCTATCAGTCGTGTTCTTCCTTTATTGAGGTTTAAATGGTCCCCTCCACCGTTATGGCAATTATTCTCAAATAATTAATGTGGAGGAGAGGATATAACGTATACATATCGTTCTTTTAAAGGCAGATGTTGTAGCCTATTTATTGCCTGCAATGAAGAATTCACAACAAGCCATACTAATTGCAATCGGCTATAAGGTTAGTAAATACATTAATTTCCTTTAAAAAAAGTTATACATTGACTAGTGATTGTAATTTAGCAAGTTCCAAATCCAAACTTTAAATAATTGTAAGTATTGTAATAACTGTTAAACAAACTCAGACTAATAAAGTGTGGTAAACGTATCTTAATTAGTCTCAAATATCGTCCTTCTGAAGTGTATTTTAATCGGTATTTATTATAACCTACATGGATGAAAAATATAATTAATTATTGCTTCACAGTGCGCCAATCATTTTGAATAATTAATGATTAATGTGTCAACTTCTATCTCATTTTTTTTTTTAAAAGGAGATCTAATCATGAAAGAAGATGTATTATTTCTAAGAACATTGGAATGACATGCACTGATTTGCATTGGTTTTACAGCTGGCTGCGCTATTCGTGCTTTTGATTTGACGACATTCATTTATTAAAGTACTATCTTATCTTATTGAGAATCCTCGAGCTGCGCAGTGTACGGGTAGGGGGGTTGGGATAGTTTAAAGAGGAATAAATAAACCTATGAAGACAACCAGACAATATTTTCTCGGCCTGCATCTGATCATTCTACCCACATAAATATTTATTAAAAGGTTTGGTCTTGACTTGCACCATGATGTACTTCACACGAGTCTCTCATAAACATGCATGTCACACAACGTCGATCATGACGGACCCATCAGACGTTTCTGTCCAATCTGCTGAATTTGTTTTATTCTGTTATGTTCCAATATTTTAGTGACCCTGTGCAGTGCTGGAAACTATTACATTTCCGTTCATGTCATATCAGAAATGATTGAAATTCAAATTAAAGAATTGTAAAATCCTCATTGAAAATAAATACTGTAGAATATTTCAAAAAATTGGTCATTCAATTTAATTGACTTTTGAGGAGATGTTTGATAGAATAGAACAGGAAATTAGCAAAGGAAAAAAAGGGAGGTTATCTATGTTGTGGGATGAGATGTCAGACTTTGGAAGAATCATGCACATACAGTATTTACCTGATAAAGTAATACATCAACCTATTATAACACCAATTTACACAGTGTTTTACTAATAGTTATTCGATATTCCATAAAACTAATAGCTATTACGGCTTCTTCATGCCTGCGGCTGGGAAAACCTGGCTCCAGAGAGAATGTTGCATCATATTCTGCATTGATCCCAAGTCATCAGCCTGACCTTATGATCTCAGAGGTCCGTGAGCCTCCCTGTCCTTATCAGTCACCTTCTACTGAACCTCTGAAGCTGCACTTTACTGCAGAGCAGAAGCACCTGTAAAAGCACTCTAGCTAATGTGAGGCTCCATCAGTCCAGATTGAGCACTGAGCGAGAGGTTCAGTGAGCTAAAAGCAGGAGCCCATATTAAATTGATAGCATTGTGCTGTGCTAAAAATGGGTGACAATTGATGAGGAATGGGTGAGTATACGTACACTTGGGTGAGTATAGGCAAATATAGGTTGACTTTAGGTTGGTCAGTAATCCTCCATCTTTTTTGTTGCTGTGTCAATATCAATGAGTGTACAAAACACTAAGAACACCTGCACTTTCCATGACATAGACTGACCAGGTAAATCCAGGTGAAAGCTATGATCCCTTATTGATGTCACCGGTTAAATCCACTTCAATCAGTGTAGATGAAGGGGAGGAGACAGGTTAAAGAAGTATTTGTAAGCCTTGAGACAATTGAGACATGGATTGTGTATGTGAGCCATTCAGAGGGTAAATGGGCAAGACAAAATATTTAAGTGCCTTTGAACGGGGTATGGTATTAGGTGCCAGACGCACTGGTTTGTGTTTGTCAAGAACTGCAACACTGTTGGGTTTTTCACGCTCAACAGTTTCCCGTGTGTATCAAGAAGGGTCCACCACCCAAAGGACATCCAGCCAACATGGGCCAACATCAATGTGTAATGCTTACGACATGCTCCGACGAATTGAGGCTGTTCTGGGGGCAAAAGGGGGTGCAACTTAATATTAGGAAGGTGTTCCTAATGTTTTGTACACTGTGTGTGTATACAATCTGTCCATAGATATAATTTATCTCATAGGCTGCATTAATTGAGGGCGGGATGCATAAGCCTGCGTATTTGTGTGTCATGGGCTCTAATGTCAACATGCTGTTTCAAAGTACATTGTGTGTTTCTACTGGTTTTATGTTGTGTTTGTGAGACTCATAAGGGAGGTGGCCGTTTGTGTCTGCTCACAGCGAGAATGCATACCCCCTACTGCTCCTCTCTGATAATAATGAGAATTACAATACAATCTCAGAGCTATCATTGACACTGCAGAGTGCTGTGTCTGTATTGGCCGTTAGGGGGCGCATGAGGCCACTGATGCTGCCGCTTTTGAGCATCCCCTCTTGGTAATGGTCCTCGGGGTGGACTGTAATCATAATGGGGACAGGAGAGAATCAGTTCCCTCTCCCAGGAACATCCTATTCCTCTCTGCCCCTTATAATGTCCATGTGAGACGGCTTCCTGTGCTCGGAGACACCTCCCACAACTCTCTGGCACCACCATGACGTATGAGTGGGGGGACAATGGACTGGAAAGGGGAGATTTGATAAAGTCTGAGTTTTGGGGTCACGCTCTGTGTTTATTTTCTCCAGATTGATGCCCTGATTTAAAGAAAACTTGCCTGGCACTGAACTGGAGGGATGGAGGGCTGGGGGTCTGGAGGGCTGGGGGTTTGGAGGACTGGAGGGCTGGAGGGCTGGGGGTCTGGAGGACTGGATGTCTGGAGTGCTGGGGGTCTGCAGGGCTGGGGGTCTGGAAGGTTGGAGGGCTGGAGGGCTAGAGTTCTAGAGGGCTGGGGGTTTGGAGGACTGGATGTCTGGAGGGCTGGGGGTCTGGGGGTCTGCAGGACTGGGGGTCTGGAGGGCTGGGGGTCTGGACGGCTGGGGGTTTGGAGGACTGGATGTCTGGAGGTCTGGGGGTCTGGGGGTCTGCAGGACTGGGGGTCTGGAGGGCTGGGGGTCTGGACGGCTGGGGGTTTGGAGGACTGGAGGGCTGGGGGTCTGGAGGACTGGAGGGCTGGGGGTCTGGAGGGCTGGGGGTTTGAAGGACTGGAGGGCTGGGGGTCTGGAGGACTGGATGTCTGGAGTGCTGGGGGTCTGCAGGGCTGGGGGTCTGGAGGGTTGGAGGGCTGGAGGGCTAGGGTTCTAGAGGGCTGGGGGTCTGGAGGACTGGATGTCTGGAGGGCTGGGGGTCTGCAGGACTGGGGGTCTGGAGGGCTGGGGGTCTGGACGGCTGGGGGTTTGGAGGACTGGAGGGCTGGGTGTCTGGAGGGCTGGGGGTTTGGAAGACTGGAGGGCTGGGGGTCTGGAGGACTGGATGTCTGGAGTGCTGGGGGTCTGGAGGGCTGGGGGTTTGGAGGACTGGAAGGCTGGGGGTCTGGAGGACTGGAGGGCTGCGGGGTCTGGAGGGCTGGGCGTTTGGAGGACTGGAGGGCTGGGGGTCTGGAGGGCTGGGGGGTTGGAGGACTGGAGGGCTGGGGGTCTGGGGGTCTGGAGGGCTGGGGGTTTGGAGAACTGGAGGGCTGGGGGTCTGGAGTGCTGGATGTCTGGAGTGCTGGGGGTCTGCAGGGCTGGGGATCTGGAGGACTGGAGGGCTGTGGGTCTGGAGGGCTGGGGGTTCTGGTGGTCTGAAGGGCTGGAGGGATGGGGGTCTGGGGGACTGAAGGGCTGGGGTTCTTATGGCAACTCCCTGCATTGCCACCTCTGTCATCTACTGACACAGATCTGATGGGAGATCAGCATGGCTATTTGAGATAGAGAGAGAGAGCGAGAGAGAGAACGAGAGGGGAGAGAGAGAGAGACAAACGGCTGGTGCAGGAAAGACTGGCAACAGCTAGAACAACATCAAACACATGCACACACACATGGATGCACACCCTTGGAGTACACACACCACACACATGCATGTACATAGAAATGAATCCTCCTGTTTTAACTTATTGAATCAATTAGATCTGAACATAGGAAGTATCCATGTAATGTAGTGAATTGAACAAAAGCTCCCGCCTGTATTCCCTGTTCTGTGTGAGCTCAGAGCACAGCTTTTAATTTTGCAATGATAAAACACCCCAGACACCCAGAAGTGGGATGAAGGGTAGGTTTGAGAACAAGCTTGTGTGTATGTGTGTGTAAAAGAAAGAAAATCAGTGTTAGAGATTATACATGTTTCAGATTTGAAGTCATTGTCAATCACTCTGTATTGGAATATCAGAACAAGCTACATCAATCTGTCTTTGATGTTTTAGTTTAGCTTTCCATGTCGGAACTCTGAAATTGACCTGAATATGTCACAGTCAGTAATCTCTTCTAATCGTAGCGGTTGTTTTTCTCCCTATAACACGCAAACACTTTATCTGTCTGTGTGTGTGTGTATGCACGCAAACACTTTATCTGTCTGTGTGTGTGTGTATGCACGCAAACACTTTATCTGTCTGTGTGTGTGTGTATGCACGCAAACACTTTATCTGTCTGTGTGTGTGTGTATGCACGCAAACACTTTATCTGTCTGTGTGTGTGTGTATGCACGCAAACACTTTATCTGTCTGTGTGTGTGTATGCACGCAAACACTTTATCTGTCTGTGTGTGTGTATGCACGCAAACACTTTATCTGTCTGTGTGTGTGTGTGTGTATGCACGCAAGCACTTTATCAAATCAAATCAAATTTTATTTGTCACATACACATGGTTAGCAGATGTTAATGCGAGTGTAGCGAAATGCTTGTGCTTCTAGTTCTGACAATGCAGTAATAACGAACAAGTAATCTAACTAACAATTCCCAAAAAACTACTGTCTTATACACAGTGTAAGGGGATAAAGAATATGTACATAAGGATATATGAATGAGTGATGGTACAGAGCAGCATAGGCAAGATACAGTAGATGATATCGAGTACAGTATAACATATGAGATGAGTATGTAAACAAAGTGGCATAGTTAAAGTGGCTAGTGATACATGTATTACATAAGGATGCAGTCGATGATATAGAGTACAGTATATACGTATGCATATGAGATGAGTAATGTAGGGTAAGTAACATTATATAAGGTAGCATTGTTTAAAGTGGCTAGTGATATATTTACATCATTTCCCATTTCCCTTTATCTGTCTGTGTGTGTGTATGCACGCAAACACTTTATCTGTCTGTGTGTGTGTATGCACGCAAACACTTTATCTGTCTGTGTGTGTGTATGCACACAAACACTTTATCTGTCTGTGTGTGTGTGTATGCAAACACTTTATCTGTCTGTGTGTGTATGCACGCAAACACTTTATCTGTCTGTGTGTGTATGCACGCAAACACTTTATCTGTCTGTTTGTGTGTGTATGCACGCAAACACTTTATCTGTTTGTGTGTGTATGCACGCAAACACTTTATCTGTCTGTGTGTGTATGCACGCAAACACTTTATCTGTTTGTGTGTGTATGCACGCAAACACTTTATCTGTCTGTGTGTGTGTGTGTATGCACGCAAACACTTTATCTGTCTGTGTGTGTGTATGCACGCAAACACTTTATCTGTCTGTGTGTGTATGCACGCAAACACTTTATCTGTCTGTGTGTGTATGCACGCAAACACTTTATCTGTCTGTGTGTGTATGCACGCAAACACTTTATCTGTCTGTGTGTGTGTGTATGCACGCAAACACTTTATCTGTCTGTGTGTGTGTATGCACGCAAACACTTTATCTGTCTGTGTGTGTGTATGCACGCAAACACTTTATCTGTCTGTGTGTGTATATGCACGCAAACACACACACGCATGCAAAAATAAATCATAATCGAGCTCTGCTCAGCTTTTTTAACTTCCTCCCCCCCCTAATTACTGGCTATTCAAAATCAGGTGCTGCAGAAGCCCCTTCTCAGCCATTCCACTGATATTCTCAGAAAAAACTCACCATTATGGAGCCCCTGAGATAAGCGATAAACTTCCACCCAGCTTCCTTCCTCTCTCTCGCTCTCTCTCTCTCTCTCTTTCTCTCCCCCTCCCTCTCCCTCCTCGTTCCTCACTCCTTTTCCCTGCCTCAGATAAAAAGCTATTTGCTCTGGGTGTCAATGATCCGACGGAATCAACATTGCTTCATGGCGTAGGAAAGAAAAAGCTGGAAAGAGGGAACATCTCTTTTAATTAAACCCCCATAGATGCAGATCTTGAGATCTGATGAAAATGATATAAATTGAGAGAATTGAAAATGTTCAACACATGCTTTTCTATTACGGGTGAGTAACCTGTCCCAGCGAGCTCCTCCCTGTGCCATCAGAGGCTATTACGGGTGAGTAACCTGTCCCAGCGAGCTCCTCCCTGTGCCATCAGAGGCTATTACGGGTGAGTAACCTGTCCCAGCGAGCTCCTCCCTGTGCCATCAGAGGCTATTACGGGTGAGTAACCTGTCCCAGCGAGCTCCTCCCTGTGCCATCAGAGGCTATTACGGGTGAGTAACCTGTCCCAGCCTCCCTGTGCCATCAGAGGCTATTACGGGTGAGTAACCTGTCCCAGCGAGCTCCTCCCTGTGCCATCAGAGGCTATTACGGGTGAGTAACCTGTCCCAGCGAGCTCCTCCCTGTGCCATCAGAGGCTATTACGGGTGAGTAACCTGTCCCAGCGAGCTCCTCCCTGTGCCATCAGAGGCTATTACGGGTGAGTAACCTGTCCCAGCGAGCTCCTCCCTGTGCCATCAGAGGCTATTACGGGTGAGTAACCTGTCCCAGCGAGCTCCTCCCTGTGCCATCAGAGGCTATTACGGGTGAGTAACCTGTCCCAGCGAGCTCCTCCCTGTGCCATCAGAGGCTATTACGGGTGAGTAACCTGTCCCAGCCTCCCTGTGCCATCAGAGGCTATTATGGGTGAGTAACCTGTCCCAGCGAGCTCCTCCCTGTGCCATCAGAGGCTATTACGGGTGAGTAACCTGTCCCAGCGAGCTCCTCCCTGTGCCATCAGAGGCTATTATGGGTGAGTAACCTGTCCCAGCGAGCTCCTCCTTGTGCCATCAGAGGCTATTACGGGTGAGTAACCTGTCCCAGCGAGCTCCTCCCTGTGCCATCAGAGGCTATTACGGGTGAGTAACCTGTCCCAGCGAGCTCCTCCCTGTGCCATCAGAGGCTATTACGGGTGAGTAACCTGTCCCAGCGAGCTCCTCCCTGTGCCATCAGAGGCTATTACGGGTGAGTAACCTGTCCCAGCGAGCTCCTCCCTGTGCCATCAGAGGCTATTACGGGTGAGTAAGCTGTCCCAGCGAGCTCCTCCCTGTGCCATCAGAGGCTATTACGGGTGAGTAACCTGTCCCAGCGAGCTCCTCCCTGTGCCATCAGAGGCTATTACGGGTGAGTAACCTGTCCCAGCGAGCTCCTCCCTGTGCCATCAGAGGCTATTACGGGTGAGTAACCTGTCCCAGCGAGCTCCTCCCTGTGCCATCAGAGGCTATTACGGGTGAGTAACCTGTCCCAGCCTCCCTGTGCCATCAGAGGCTATTACGGGTGAGTAACCTGTCCCAGCCTCCCTGTGCCATCAGAGGCTATTACGGGTGAGTAACCTGTCCCAGCGAGCTCCTCCCTGTGCCATCAGAGGCTATTACGGGTGAGTAACCTGTCCCAGCCTCCCTGTGCCATCAGAGGCTATTACGGGTGAGTAACCTGTCCCAGCCTCCCTGTGCCATCAGAGGCTGTTACGGGTGAGGAACCTGTCCCAGCGAGCTCCTCCCTGTGCCATCAGAGGCTATTCAGACCGTGTATACCCTCCAAATTGTGGGGAGTTTCCCTTTTGACACACTCAATTGGAAATGAGTGTTATTGTAAAGCAGCCGTTGGTTCACATCGCCCGGGGAAGGAAGAGGGCTCAGTCTGATAGAGCTTTTGACACACTCAATTGGAAATGAGTGTTATTGTAAAGCAGCCGTTGGTTCCCGTCTCTCGGGGAAGGAAGAGGGCTCAGTCTGATCTTTTGACACGTCCCAGGCGGTGTGGTGAGGTAGTGAGAGGACGGTGGAACCACACACTCGTTCTCTTCTCCTCTGTCTTTTCCTCTCTGCATGATATATACCCCAGCTACTGTCAGTCAAAGCAGGTGTCCTGAAGGCTGTGTTCACCTGGTTTACTATATCCCCATCTTTGAATGGAACATTATGTCCCGTTTGTGACAAAAGCCTTCGAGTTATACATCTGAGTAATTCTAAACTCTATCCATTTACGCTCCATTACCGTGAATGCAGCCCCCTGTCATCTTCAAACATCATTTCTGCTCTGGTGTATTTCGACATGGCTTGTACCATCACAAAAAAGTAGCAAAACTCTTTCTTTGTTGTCCTGCCTCTCTGTTACATAGTGCACAGTACCACCCTGTGTTTCTCCAGATCTTTCTTTTGTTCTACTTGAACAAAAGCTCTGCTTTCAGACTGTGGGTCTGGTCTGAAAGCAGAGCTATAGAACATTAACACTATTCATGTGTGAATGACTGGTGATATCACATAGCAGTCTTTGGTTTCTCTCCCGGCTAGCTGGCTGCTGAGAGGCTTGGGGACAGTTATTACAAATCAATGGCCAATCTAGTCTGCACTCTGGCCCATGTCCTCATGCATTACTCTCCAGGCTGTCTCCATAATGTAAATAAATCCTGCCTCCCATTTGCATTGCGCTGCTTGGGCAAATGATCTGATGCACACAGTCAGTAAGAGACATAACATCATGTGACACACAGTCAGTAAGAGACATAACATCATGTGACACACAGTCAGTAAGAGACATAACATCATGTGACACACAGTCAGTAAGAGACATAACATCATTTGACACACAGTCAGTAAGAGACATAACATCGTGTGACACAGTCAGTAAGAGACATAACATCATGTGACACACAGTCAGTAAGGGACATAACATCATGTGACACACAGTCAGTAAGAGACATAACATCATGTGACACAGTCAGTAAGAGACATAACATCATGTGACACAGTCAGTAAGAGACATAACATCATGTGACACACAGTCAGTAAGAGACATAACATCATGTGACACACAGTCAGTAAGAGACATAACATCATGTGACACACAGTCAGTAAGAGACATAACATCATGTGACACACAGTCAGTAAGGGACATAACATCATGTGACACACAGTCAGTAAGAGACATAACATCATGTGACACAGTCAGTAAGAGACATAACATCATGTGACACAGTCAGTAAGAGACATAACATCATGTGACACAGTCAGTAAGAGACATAACATCATGTGACACACAGTCAGTAAGAGACATAACATCATGTGACACACAGTCAGTAAGAGACATAACATCATGTGACACAGTCAGTAAGAGACATGACATCATGTGGCACAGTCAGTAAGAGACATAACATCATGTGACACACAGTCAGTAAGAGACATAACATCATGTGACACAGTCAGTAAGAGACATGACATCATGTGACACAGTCAGTAAGAGACATAACATAATGTGACACACAGTCAGTAAGGGACATAACATCATGTGACACACAGTCAGTAAGAGACATAACATCATGTGACACACAGTCAGTAAGAGTCATGACATCATGTGACACAGTCAGTAAGAGACATAACATCATGGGACACACAGTCAGTAAGAGACATAACATCATGTGACACACAGTCAGTAAGAGACATAACATCATGTGACACAGTCAGTAAGAGACATAACATCATGTGACACAGTCAGTAAGAGACATGACATCATGTGGCACAGTCAGTAAGAGACATAACATCATGTGACACACAGTCAGTAAGAGACATAACATCATGTGACACAGTCAGTAAGAGACATGACATCATGTGACACAGTCAGTAAGAGACATAACATAATGTGACACACAGTCAGTAAGGGACATAACATCATGTGACACACAGTCAGTAAGAGACATAACATCATGTGACACACAGTCAGTAAGAGTCATGACATCATGTGACACAGTCAGTAAGAGACATAACATCATGGGACACACAGTCAGTAAGAGACATAACATCATGTGACACACAGTCAGTAAGAGACATAACATCATGTGACACAGTCAGTAAGAGACATAACATCATGTGACACAGTCAGTAAGAGACATAACATCATGTGACACACAGTCAGTAAGAGACATAACATCATGTGACACAGTCAGTAAGAGACATAACATCATGTGACGCACAGTCAGTAAGAGACATAACATCATGTGACACACAGTCAGTAAGAGACATAACATCATGTGACACAGTCAGTAAGAGACATGACATCATGTGACACAGTCAGTAAGAGACATAACATCATGTGACACACAGTCAGTAAGAGACATAACATCATGTGACACAGTCAGTAAGAGACATGACATCATGTGACACAGTCAGTAAGAGACATAACATAATGTGACACACAGTCAGTAAGGGACATAACATCATGTGACACACAGTCAGTAAGAGACATAACATCATGTGACACACAGTCAGTAAGAGACATGACATCATGTGACACAGTCAGTAAGAGACATAACATCATTGGACACACAGTCAGTAAGAGACATAACATCATGTGACACACAGTCAGTAAGAGACATAACATCATGTGACACACAGTCAGTAAGAGACATAACATCATGTGACACAGTCAGTAAGAGACATAACATCATGTGACACAGTCAGTAAGAGACATAACATCATGTGACACACAGTCAGTAAGAGACATAACATCATGTGACACAGTCAGTAAGAGACATAACATCATGTGACGCACAGTCAGTAAGAGACATAACATCATGTGACACAGTCAGTAAGAGACATAACATCATGTGACACAGTCAGTAAGAGACATAACATAATGTGACACAGTCAGTAAGAGACATAACATCATGTGACACAGTCAGTAAGAGACATAACATCATATAACACACAGTCAGTAAGAGACATAACATCATGTGACACAGTCAGTAAGAGACATAACATCATGTGACACAGTCAGTAAGAGACATAACATCATGTGACACAGTCAGTAAGAGACATAACATCATATGACACACAGTCAGTAAGAGACATAACATCATGTGACACAGTCAGTAAGAGACATAACATCATGTGACACAGTCAGTAAGAGACATAACATCATATGACACACAGTCAGTAAGAGACATAACATCATGTGACACAGTCAGTAAGAGACATAACATCATGTGACACAGTCAGTAAGAGACATAACATCATATGACACACAGTCAGTAAGAGACATAACATCATGTGACACAGTCAGTAAGATACATAACATCATGTGACACAGTCAGTAAGAGACATAACATAATGTGACACACAGTCAGTAAGGGACATAACATCATGTGACACACAGTCAGTAAGAGACATAACATCATGTGACACACAGTCAGTAAGAGACATGACATCATGTGACACAGTCAGTAAGAGACATAACATCATTGGACACACAGTCAGTAAGAGACATAACATCATGTGACACACAGTCAGTAAGAGACATAACATCATGTGACACACAGTCAGTAAGAGACATAACATCATGTGACACAGTCAGTAAGAGACATAACATCATGTGACACAGTCAGTAAGAGACATAACATCATGTGACACACAGTCAGTAAGAGACATAACATCATGTGACACAGTCAGTAAGAGACATAACATCATGTGACGCACAGTCAGTAAGAGACATAACATCATGTGACACAGTCAGTAAGAGACATAACATCATGTGACACAGTCAGTAAGAGACATAACATAATGTGACACAGTCAGTAAGAGACATAACATCATGTGACACAGTCAGTAAGAGACATAACATCATATAACACACAGTCAGTAAGAGACATAACATCATGTGACACAGTCAGTAAGAGACATAACATCATGTGACACAGTCAGTAAGAGACATAACATCATGTGACACAGTCAGTAAGAGACATAACATCATATGACACACAGTCAGTAAGAGACATAACATCATGTGACACAGTCAGTAAGAGACATAACATCATGTGACACAGTCAGTAAGAGACATAACATCATATGACACACAGTCAGTAAGAGACATAACATCATGTGACACAGTCAGTAAGAGACATAACATCATGTGACACAGTCAGTAAGAGACATAACATCATATGACACACAGTCAGTAAGAGACATAACATCATGTGACACAGTCAGTAAGATACATAACATCATGTGACACAGTCAGTAAGAGACATAACATCATGTGACACAGTCAGTAAGAGACATAACATCATGTGACACAGTCAGTAAGAGACATAACATCATGTGACACAGTCAGTAAGAGACATAACATCATGTGACACAGTCAGTAAGAGACATAACATCATGTGACACAGTCAGTAAGAGACATAACATCATGTGACACAGTCAGTAAGAGACATAACATCATATGACACACAGTCAGTAAGAGACATGACATCATGTGACACAGTCAGTAAGAGACATAACATCATATGACACACAGTCAGTAAGAGACATAACATCATATGTGACACAGTCAGTAAGAGACATAACATCATGTGACACACAGTCAGTAAGAGACATAACATCATGTGACACACAGTCAGTAAGAGACATAACATCATGTGACACAGTCAGTAAGAGACATAACATCATGTGACACAGTCAGTAAGAGACATAACATCATGTGACACAGTCAGTAAGAGACATAACATCATGTGACACAGTCAGTAAGAGACATAACATCATGTGACACAGTCAGTAAGAGACATAACATCATGTGACACAGTCAGTAAGAGACATAACATCATGTGACACAGTCAGTAAGAGACATAACATCATGTGACACACAGTCAGTAAGAGACATAACATCATGTGACACAGTCAGTAAGAGACATAACATCATATGACACACAGTCAGTAAGAGACATAACATCATGTGACACAGTCAGTAAGAGACATAACATCATGTGACACAGTCAGTAAGAGACATAACATCATGTGACACAGTCAGTAAGAGACATAACATCATGTGACACAGTCAGTAAGAGACATAACATCATGTGACACAGTCAGTAAGAGACATAACATCATGTGACACAGTCAGTAAGAGACATAACATCATGGGACACACAGTCAGTAAGAGACATAACATCATGTGACACACAGTCAGTAAGAGACATAACATCATGTGACACACAGTCAGTAAGAGACATAACATCATGTGACACAGTCAGTAAGAGACATAACATCATGTGACACACAGTCAGTAAGAGACATAACATCATGTGACACAGTCAGTAAGAGACATGACATCATGTGACACAGTCAGTAAGAGACATAACATCATGTGACACAGTCAGTAAGAGACATGACATCATGTGACACACAGTCAGTAAGAGACATAACATCATGTGACACAGTCAGTAAGCGACATGACATCATGTGACACACAGTCAGTAAGAGACATGACATCATGTGACACAGTCAGTAAGAGACATGACATCATGTGACACAGTCAGTAAGAGACATAACATCATGTGACACAGTCAGTAAGAGACATGACATCATGTGACACACAGTCAGTAAGAGACATGACATCATGTGACACAGTCAGTAAGAGACATGACATCATGTGACACAGTCAGTAAGAGACATGACATCATGTGACACAGTCAGTAAGAGACATGACATCATGTGACACACAGTCAGTAAGAGACATGACATCATGTGACACAGTCAGTAAGAGACATGACATCATGTGACACAGTCAGTAAGAGACATAACATCATGTAACACACAGTCAGTAAGAGACATAACATCATGTGACACAGTCAGTAAGAGACATGACATCATGTGACACAGTCAGTAAGAGACATGACATCATGTGACACAGTCAGTAAGAGACATGACATCATGTGACACAGTCAGTAAGAGACATGACATCATGTGACACAGTCAGTAAGAGACATGACATCATGTGACACAGTCAGTAAGAGACATGACATCATGTGACACAGTCAGTAAGAGACATGACATCATGTGACACAGTCAGTAAGAGACATAACATCATGTGACACAGTCAGTAAGAGACATAACATCATGTGACACAGTCAGTAAGAGACATGACATCATGTGACACAGTCAGTAAGAGACATGACATCATGTGACACACAGTCAGTAAGAGACATAACATCATGTGACACACAGTCAGTAAGAGACATAACATCATGTGACACAGTCAGTAAGAGACATGACATCATGTGACACACAGTCAGTAAGAGACATGACATCATGTGACACAGTCAGTAAGAGACATAACATCATGTGACACACAGTCAGTAAGAGACATAACATCATGTGACACAGTCAGTAAGAGACATGACATCATGTGACACACAGTCAGTAAGAGACATAACATCATGTGACACAGTCAGTAAGAGACATGACATCATGTGACACACAGTCAGTAAGAGACATGACATCATGTGACACAGTCAGTAAGAGACATGACATCATGTGACACACAGTCAGTAAGAGACATAACATCATATGACACACAGTCAGTAAGAGACATGACATCATGTGACACACAGTCAGTAAGAGACATAACATCATGTGACACACAGTCAGTAAGAGACATGACATCATGTGACACAGTCAGTAAGAGACATGACATCATGTGACACAGTCAGTAAGAGACATGACATCATGTGACACAGTCAGTAAGAGACATAACATCATGTGACACAGTCAGTAAGAGACATGACATCATGTGACACACAGTCAGTAAGAGACATAACATCATGTGACACAGTCAGTAAGAGACATGACATCATGTGACACACAGTCAGTAAGAGACATGACATCATGTGACACAGTCAGTAAGAGACATGACATCATGTGACACACAGTCAGTAAGAGACATAACATCATATGACACACAGTCAGTAAGAGACATGACATCATGTGACACACAGTCAGTAAGAGACATAACATCATGTGACACACAGTCAGTAAGAGACATGACATCATGTGACACAGTCAGTAAGAGACATGACATCATGTGACACAGTCAGTAAGAGACATGACATCATGTGACACAGTCAGTAAGAGACATGACATCATGTGACACAGTCAGTAAGAGACATGACATCATGTGACACACAGTCAGTAAGAGACATGACATCATGTGACACACAGTCAGTAAGAGACATGACATCATGTGACACACAGTCAGTAAGAGACATGACATCATGTGACACACAGTCAGTAAGAGACATGACATCATGTGACACAGTCAGTAAGAGACATGACATCATGTGACACAGTCAGTAAGAGACATGACATCATGTGACACACAGTCAGTAAGAGACATGACATCATGTGACACACAGTCAGTAAGAGACATGACATCATGTGACACAGTCAGTAAGAGACATGACATCATGCTTGAATTGAAATCCACTACATACGTTTCTGGAGCTGGACTATTTTATTTTTTAAATGTTCTTATTAAGATTAAGTTTGTTGTTAATTTTTTTCACACACTCCTCAGCTTCTGTGCTATTCCCTCCTCCCTCGCTACCTCATCCGTCCTCACCATGAAACTCGGTCAGTTTCAGCCTCCCTATCTCAGACCCGTGGCTCTATCGATCTGACCACTGAGGAGGAGAGCAAACATTAGTGCAGGGAATCAGTACCAACCCATTCGCTCCCTCTCCTCTCCCTCTCCTCTCATGGATTGGCACACTGTGTACACCTGGCTAATTGGGGCTGGCGTGTGGTGAGCATGCAGAGCTGAGGACCTCTCTGGAACCATTAGGCCCTTGGACAGCTCTCTTCCTCTTCTCCACGTCTGGTTCACACTGCCAACTCCTGTCTGGATGGCTCTTCAACTAGATGGGCAAACCAGGATCAGGCCAGACCAGACCTGGAGGATATCAGAGCTGGCTGTGTGCTCAGGCAGCAGGTCAACACTTCCACAGGCAGCAGGTCAACACTTCCACAGGCAGCAGGTCAACACTTCCACAGGCAGCAGGTCAACACCTCCACAGGCAGCAGGTCAACACTTGCCTAACTCGTCTGAAAGTAAACGAGACACTTTGTTTCTTCTCATCAGACATGTTTTGGACCTTCATGTTTTATGCAGGAGGGATTAAGTAGATAGGGGTGACAGTGCTGTTTGTTTGTTCTTAGTTGGTCAACTCCAGTCATTCTTTTATTTACTATGTTGACTGTCCACAAACCTTTTGGTGGAATATGGGCCCTCTACCACTTCTACTGTAATTGTAATTTCCTACCATCACACCCACTTCAAACTTGTCTTTTACCATAAAGTCTCTCAGTCCCCATAAAGATCTGATTGATGTGTTGCATCGCCTCCTCCGTTCAGTCGCTTTTGCTCGACTCCAAAGAGTCAGCGATGTTGATGATGGTCGGTCGGTAACCCCTACACCATGACCCTCAACATTTCAAATGGAGGTGCAAGCAGAGGGCTTCAACTTTGGCCTATGACTCCTTTCCTGTCTGCAGATCCTGCTGGCTCTACCAGCACATCCTTCCTCTTCAGGACATGGAGCCACTTCTTCAAAAGTTGCACGTCCTTGGTCAGCCGATGGTAGTATACCAAGGGATTTATTTGGTAGCGAATTCATACAGCCTGGCGCTATACAGTTCATGTTTTAATTACTACTTGTTGTTGCCATCTTCATTGTCTGCACCTAACCTCACTCTCTTTGAGTCACTCTCCGTGAGAAAACTCAATACCACAGACAATTTGCTGTTACCTGCCAGTGACACACTGGCATCAGTGATGACCATGGCAATTTAAAATGGCGCTGACCATAGCTTAAAATACTAAATATAGAGATGATTTTATGTTAAATGCACATGTTTAGAATTAGTAGATTGAATACATCTCTTTCCTTAGATTTACTTACTAGTGTTTCCATTCCCCTTTAAGGCATAACAATCCTATCCAGTCCTCAGTCCTACTCAGTACAACTCAGACATCCATGGCTTATGTATAGAACATCACATTGTTCCTAACAGTAGGCCGAAACGGAAAAAGATTGTTAGTTAAAGCTGCTACTAGATAACAAGAGACCTTCCTCCCTCTCCATTCTTTCTTCTCTGAATGAGCATTTTTAATGAGCGTTATTAGGCAGCTCTGTTCATGCCCTAGTGGAGTTGCATACAGCTCTGACAGATTTCAAATATAGATGATGTGGAAGAGTTTGTGTAAAGTTCCAGTAGTGTTCTGTTGAGGTTATTGTCAGTAGCCTTCTGTTCATTGCCACATATGTACATACTTTGTAGTCATGCTGTTTCCCAGCTTTTGCTTATTAACAGTTAGCCAAGCCATTATGCTCTCCTTGATGTTGGTATGAAAGCAGACACTGTCAGGCAAGCTGCTGTGATAAGATGTTGCCATATAAATACTAGAGACTCTTTCTCTCCCCCTTTTCGGTTTGCAAATACTGTATGTACATCACAGTCATGAAACATGTTTTTATTGTACATGGTTGTAAATGGTTTAGTGAAAGAAATGGTGAGTTTAAATGCATGCTTTGCGCCTGTGAATTTGATCCTTCGCAACTGATTTAGGGAACATAACACTGAGGTTGTGAGTGAATGTTGGCCCTGAACTTTTTAAAGGATATTATTTTAGGAGAAATCACTCTGGGCTTATCAAGATTGGCATTGGCAATGATATAAGTAGAAGAGGAGAATAAAGGTCCATTCTCCCGTGTGCATGTAGAGCAGAACGGTCTATCTGTCCTTAATGAACTGACCATGTGACCCTGTCAGGTATCCTTGGAGCCCTATTCTGCGGTAATAAAGATGAATAATGTAAATCCTCGGAAACGGCGGCAGATCCCATCGGAATGTATCAGCATCATCGTTATTTACCTTGTTGTCAGGTTGGCTGCAGCGCAGCACAGGGAGGGAAACAGATGGAGGTGCATAATTAAGAAAAATGCTGCAGCTCAGGGTTTAGGTGGTAATCTTACGGCATACACTCTCAGCTCAGGTTGTATACAGAATAGTGGGGGTTTATACAGAGGCATTCATAGAGACACCTGAGACTGGACTTTTAGCCTGTTCATTGTGCATAGCTTACTTAATTTAGGTAATGTGAGGTATATTTCAATGGGTAAAGGTTATTCCTTTTCAAAGTTTACACAGAAGCCGGCACTGCTAGTTAGGTTGGGAACACTGTGCTATGATGCATTCCACGTCAATAATAGTTGAATTTCAAACCAGTTTTTTTCATAGGCATTTCTGAAAGTCAATAAATAGGGATTATTTAGCCAGGGTGCAGGACAAATTAACTCTGCAGGGAAAATGCTATGTCTCGAGTGGCTAGAGGATGTGAGTAAGCCCCCCCCCCCACCCCCACACACACAGAGAGAGAGAGCGAGAGAGAGAGAAAGAGAGAGAGACCTACTACAGTGACAGCCACCTGCATTCATCCACAGAGCACCGAGTTCAATTCCTATGTTGAAAAGCACAGACTGTGTTCTCGCAACATAAAGACTGAAGCAGCCTTTTCAATCAATCTTCCAGTTTCTCTGCACCACCTAGACATAGATGGATGAGGAAGGCAAATGAAACACACTTAGTTCAACCCCAAAACAATTATTTATTTAGAAATGAGGGTATTTGGGGATATTTATATTGCTAAAGCAGGCAGGGTGGCCAGGGTGGTTCTTTGGACATGGGTCTATGTGTCTTTCAGCCTTGGTCAAACACCCTGAACAAAAGACAGGGAATCTCTATTTTAGAGTTAGTTTTTTTCCCTGAAAGTAGTAATTTGAGGTATACAATTAATCTACTACTGTAATTGAACATCACAATGGTAAGGTTGTCTGTTTGGTGGTTTATCCAACCCCCTCAGCAATCTGAAGCTTTTCAGGGCTTTTCATGGTTCTCTCTGTAGCCTGGTTCATTTCCTTCCTGAATATACAGTGCATTCAGACCCCTTCCCCGTTTCTATTTTTTTTTTTTTTTACATTATAGCCTTATTCTAAAAATCCTCATAAATCTACACACAAACCTCATGATGACAAAGAAAAAACAGAAATACCTTATATACATGCATATTCAGACCCTTTGATATGAGACTGAAAATGTAGCTCAGGTGCATCCTGTTTCCATTGATCTTCCTTGAGATGTTTCTACGACTTGATTGGAGTCCAACTGTGGTAAATTCAATTGATTGGACACGATTTGGAAAGGCACACACCTGTCTATATAAGGTCCCACAGTTGACAGTGCATGTCAGAGCAAAAACCAAGCCATGAGGTCGAAGGAATTGTCCGTAAAGCTCCGAGACAGGATTGTGTCGATGCCTGGGAAAGGGTATCAAAAAAATCTTAAATGGAAGAATTTTGGAACTACCAAGACGGCGGCCAAATTGAGCAATGGGGGAGAAGGGCCTTGGTCAGGGAGGTGACCAAGAACCCGATGGTCACTCTGACAAGGCTCCAGAGTTACTCTGTGGAGATGAGAGAACCTTCCAGAAGAACAACCATCTCTGCAGCACTCCACCAATCAGGTCTTTATGGTAGAGTGGCCAGACGAAAGCCACTCCTCAGTAAAAGGCACATGACAGCACGCTTGGAGTTTGCCAATCTGATCTGATGAAACCAAGAATTAACTCCTTGGCCTGAATGCCAAGCATCATGTGTGGAGGAAACCTGGCACCATCCCTACGGTGAAGCAGGGTGGTGGCAGCATCCCTACGGTGAAGCATGGTGGTGGCACCATCCCTACGGTGAAGCAGGGTGGTGGCAGCATCCTTCTTTTGGATGTTTTTCACCGGTAGGGACTGAGAGACTAGTCAGGATCGAGGGAAAGATTAATGGAGCAAAGTACAGAGTGATGCTTGATGAAAACCTGCTCCAGAGCACTCAGGACCTCAGACTAGGGCGAAGGTTCCCCTTCAGGAAAATGACCCTAAACAGGAAAATGACCCTAAGCACACAGCCAAGACAACACAGGAATGGCTTCGGGACAAGTCTCTGAATGTCCTTGAGCAGCCAAGCCAGAGCCCAGAATTGGACCCAATTGAACATCTCTGGAGAGACCTGAAAATATCTGTGCAGCGATGCTCCCCATCCAACCTGACAGAACTTGAGAAGATCTGCAGAGAAGAATGGGAGAAACTTCCCAAATACAGGTGTGCCAAGCTTGTAGCGTCATACCCAAGGAGACTCAAGGCTGTAATCGCTGCCAAAGGTGCTTCAACAAAGTCATGAGTAAAGGGTCTGAATACTTATGTAATATTATGAAATATTATATAATATGTGATATTTCAGTTTGCAATTAGCAAAAATATCTAAAAGCCTGTTTTGGCTTTGTCATTATGGGATATTGTATGTAGATTGATGAGTTTAAAAAAATTTAATCCATTGAAGAATAAGGCTGTAACGTAACAACATTTGGAAAGAGTCAAGGGGTCTGAATACTTTCGGAATGTACTGTACACATCCATCCCATAGGAGACAGCTACTGACATACAATATGCGATATAGATATTGATTATTTAGAGCGGGACAAATTGCTGTGCCCCTGTTAACCTCAGACTTCTGGATGTCTCTGTGAAGCCTGTATTTCAGAAAACTGCTCACCCAAAAGAAGTGCTATATTTCCTCCAGCTCAGTCACCATCAATGTGAAAAAAGCATTTCCTTTGTGAAAGTATTCACCCCCTTGGCATTTTTCCTATTTTGTTGCCTTACAACCTGGAATTCAAATATATATTTTTTGTGGGGTTTGTATCATTTGATTTACACAACATTACCACTTTGAAGATGCAAAATAATTTTTATTGTGAAACAAAAAAACGAAAACTTGAGCGAGCATAAATATTAACCCCCCCCCCAAGTCAATACTTTGTTGAGCCACCTTTTGCAGAAATTACAGCTGCAAGTCTCTTGGGATATGTCTCTATAAGCCTGGCACATCTAGCGACTGGGATTTTTGCCCATTTTCAAGGAAAACTGCTCCAGTTCCTTCCAGTTGGATGGGTTCCGCTGGTGTACAGCAACCTTTAAGTTATACCACAGATTCTCAATTGGATTGAGGTCTGGGCTTTGACTAGGCCATTCCAAGACATTTCAGTGTTTCCCCTTAAACCACTCGAGTGTTGCTTTAGTAGTATGCTTAGGGTCATTGTCCTGCTGGAAGGAGAACCTCCATCCCAGTCTCAAATCTCTGGAAGACAGCTTTCCCTCAAGAATTTCCCGGTATTTAGTGCCATCCATCATTCCTTCAATTCTGAGCAGTTTCCCAGTCCCTGCTGATGGAAAAACATATTTGGTGGGCGGCCCTCTCTTGGCAGGTTTGTTGTGGTGCCATATTCTTTCCATTTTTTAATAATGCTTTTAATGGTGCTCCGTGGGATGTTCAAAGTTTCTGATATTTTTTTATAACCCAACCCTGATCTGAACTTCTCCATAACTTTGTCCCTGACCTGTTTGGAGAGCTCCTTGGTCTTCATGGTGCCACTTGCTTGGTGGTTCCCCTTGCTTAGTGGTGTTGCAGACTCTGGGGCCTTTCAGAACAAGTGTGTACATACTGAGATCATGTGACAGATCATGTGACACTTAGATTGCACACAGGTGGACTTTATTTAACTAATTATGTGTCTTCTGAAGGTAATTGGTTGCACCAGATCTTTTCTAGGGGATTTGAAAAAAGTAATTTTTTGACTATTTTGTGTATATCCATTGCATGAAATCCAAATAAAAATCCATTTAAATTAGGTTGTAATGCAACGAAATAGGAAAAACGCCAAGGGGGATGAATACTTTTGCAAGGCACTGTATAATCATCAAAGCACACGACCATCCATTTGAGATAATATCTATGAATAAAATACACAAATCAATCTGTGGTTAAAAGGCAAAGGCATAAACTATCAGTGCTCTGGGTCTTTAGGACCAATGGAGCTTGCCACCCTTGATCAAAACATCTAACATAACTGTTAGATCTATTAGAATACACAGTTTGAAAATCAACTAAATTAAAGCTAACAGAATCCTTCTTCCTCTTCTGATCCTGAACGTCTCTCATCTCCTCTCTGAGTGTAATCACGCCATTCAGTTGACCCAGGGATCTCCTCTGGAAACTCAGGGTCTGAACTGTACAGCTCCCAGGGAAATTGTCCAGCTGCTCACTGCAGCCCTGCAACCCTGCCCGCGGTGGAACCTCAATTAAACAACATGTCCATCCTCAACCCCCAGCATGCTCCATTGTGTCATGGCCACAATCTACTACCACCGCAGTGAGTTGACCGTACTGAAACGGTCCCTAACCTCAGTCAGAAAAGATTGGAGGCGTGTACGAGGGCCTTCTGTACTCTGATTTAAAGGGTTCTTGAGTGGAAAAGGTGGAGAGCTTTGGATAGATCAGTCCTCTTGAGTCAAGGCCATGGTTATCGATCTTGACTAGGTCCACTGCATTCGTTGTGCAGAGTCATGGTTTAGCAAGTCACACAGTCAGTCAAGCATGCATGTGTGGCTGTCAGGAAACTCTCCTATCCAATCAGTCAACTTTTCTGTTAACTTTGATGCTGGTAATATCTTATTCAATGTTGAAATGCATTTTTTAAAACTCCCGTAGCTCATGGAAGTGGGTTGACCAGAACGTTTAGATTTAGGTACTTGAAATTAGTGCTTGAAATGTTATTCTAGTGCACAGTCATTTCCCAATAGAATATGCAGCTTCATCTGTCAGTGTTTCATTTGTTTTGTGGTGATGGTGGCCCCCACCGTGCACCCTGTAATTAAAAGGCAATCTGATCCTCAAACTTACAACATCATCTAAACTTCATTGACAGGTTTAATTGCCAAATCTGATTGCTTGGACTTTAGTCCCCATGACAACACACCTGGGCACAATTGGGCACAGTTATCCTCCTTGGCAAGTGAAGTTAAATCACTGTGGGTGGATACTATTGTTCAGAGGGATAGAAACACCTTCGAAATGGCTGACAGGCACCCTAATGCCATGGAGAGAATGAAACAAGGGTGTTATTGCTCTAAGGACAAATCCAATAAAATTATATTTGTCAATTGCACTGAATGCAACTGGTGTAGACATTAGTGAAATGCTTTCTACCTAACCTTTTCCAACGATGCAGTAAATATATACTGCATCGTACACACACAGTACTGTGCAAATTATTAGGCAGGTGTGAAAAAATGCTGTAAAGTAAGAATGCTTTCAAAAATAGAATGTGTTGAAAATGAATAGATTATATATATCAATTAACAAAATGAAAAGTGAGTGGACAGAAGAAAAATCTAAATCAATTCAATATTTGGTATGACCACCCTTTGCCTTTGAAACAGCATCAATTCTTCTAGGTACATTTGCACACAGTTTTTGAAGGAACTCGGCAGGTAGGTTGGCCCAAACATCTTGGAGAACTAACCACAGTTCTTCTGTGGATTTAGGCAGCCTCAGGTGCTTCTCTCTCTTCATGTAATCCCAGACAGACCCGATGTTGTTTGAGATCAGGGCTCTATGGGGGCCATACCATCACTTCCAGGACTCCCTGTTCTTCTTTACGCTGAAGATAGTTCTTAAAGACTGTCGCTGTATTTTTGGAGTTGTTGTCATGCTGCAGAATACATTTGGGGCCAATCAGATGCCTCCCTGATGGTATTGCATGAAGGATAAGTATCTGCCTGTACTTCTCAGCATTGAGGAGACCATTAATTCTGACCAAATCCCCAACTCCATTTGCAGACATGCAGCCCCATACTTGCAAGGAACCTCCGTCATGCTTCACTGTTGAACCTCCACCATGCTTCACTGTTGAACCTCCACCATGCTTCACTGTTGAACCTCCACCATGCTTCACTGTTGCCTGCAGACACTCATTCGTGTACCGCTCTCCAGCCCTTCGGCGAACAAACTGCCTTCTGCTACAGCCAAATATTTCAGATTTTGACTCATCAGTCCAGAGCACCTGCTGCCATTTTTATGCACCCCAGTTCCTGTGTTTTCGTGCATAGTTGAGTTGCTTGGTCTTGTTTCCACGTCGGAGGTATGTTTTTTTTTGGCCGCCAGTCTTCCATGAAGGCCACTTCTGACCAGACTTCTCCGGACAGTAGATGAGTGTACCAGGGTCCCGCTGTTTTCTGCCAATTCTGAGCTGATGGGACTGCTGGACGTCTTCCGATTGCGAAGGGAAGTAAGCGTGATGTGTCTCATCTGCTGCAGTAAGTTTCCTTGGCCGACCACTGCGTCTACGGTCCTCAACGTTGCCCGTTTCTTTGTGTTTCTTCAAAAGAGCTTGGACATCTGCAAACCCCTGTCTGCCTTGACATGTCTGCCTGGGAGAGACCTTGTTGATGCAGTATAACTACCCTGTGTCTGCCTGGGAGAGACCTTGTTGATGCAGTATAACTACCCTGTGTCTGCCTGGGAGAGACCTTGTTGATGCAGTATAACAACCCTGTGTATGCCTGGGAGAGACCTTGCTGATGCAGTATAACTACCCTGTGTCTGCCTGGGAGAGACCTTGCTGATGCAGTATAACTACCCTGTGTCTGCCTGGGAGAGACCTTGCTGATGCAGTATAACTACCCTGTGTCTGCCTGGGAGAGACCTTGCTGATGCAGTATAACTACCCTGTGTCTGCCTGGGAGAGACCTTGCTGATGCAGTATAACTACCCTGTGTCTGCCTGGGAGAGACCTTGCTGATGCAGTATAACTACCCTGTGTCTGCCTGGGAGAGACCTTGCTGATGCAGTATAACTACCCTGTGTCTGCCTGGGAGAGACCTTGCTGATGCAGTATAACTACCCTGTGTCTGCCTGGGAGAGACCTTGCTGATGCAGTATAACTACCCTGTGTCTGCCTGGGAGAGACCTTGCTGATGCAGTATAACTACCTTGTGTCTGCCTGGGAGAGACCTTGCTGATGCAGTATAACTACCTTGTGTCTGCCTGGGAGAGACCTTGCTGATGCAGTATAACTACCTTGTGTCTTGTTGCTGTGCTCAGTCTTGCCGTGGTGTATTACTTTTGACAGTAAACTGTCTTCAGCAACCTCACCTTGTTAGCTGAGTTTGGCTGTTTCTCACCCAGTTTTATTCCTCCTACACAGCTTTTTCTGTTTCAGTTAATGATTGTGTTTCAACCTAGGGAAGTAAGCGTGATGTGATCATTAGCACCTGTTTGGTATAATTGTTTAACATACACCTGACTATATGCCTACAAATTCCTTTGACTTTGCAAGTGTACCTAGAAGAATTGATGCTGTTTTGAAGGCAAAGGACGGTCACACCAAATATGGATTTGATTTAGATTTGTCTTCTGTTCACTCACTTTGCATTTAGTTAATTATTAATTAATAATCTATTAATGTCTATTTTTGAAAGTATTCTTTCTTTACAGCATTTTTTCACACCTGCCTAAAACTTTTGCACAGTACTGTATATTTTTAATAGTAACTGACACGAGGAAAAAAATTCAATACACAAGAATGGAGCTATATACAGGCAGTAGCAGTACCAGATCAATGTGGAGCTATATACAGGCAGTAGCAGTACCAGATCAATGTGGAGCTATATACAGGCAGTAGCAGTACCAGATCAATGTGGAGCTATATACAGGCAGTAGCAGTACCAGATCAATGTGGAGCTATATACAGGCAGTAGCAGTACCAGATCAATGTGGAGCTATATACAGGCAGTAGCAGTACCAGATCAATGTGGAGCTAGATACAGGCAGTAGCAGTACCAGATCAATGTGGAGCTATATACAGGCAGTAGCAGTACCAGATCAATGTGGAGCTATATACAGGCAGTAGCAGTACCAGATCAACTTTACAACTGAAATGAAGATTAAACCTTTGTGGTTATCCAAGTTTGCACTGGTCCTGCTGAATAGAGGACGTTTCAATGAAATGTGTTGTTGCCAAGTGACTCTGTGTCTCATCCTTCAGCCTTATTTAATTTAGTGTGGAATTAATAACAGTCTTGCTTTAAACCTGTTGTATGGAAAAAGTTGAGACAAAATGTGTAGTGCATCGCATCCACAAGACAGCAGCTGCCAAGCAGTCAATAGGTAGTAACTGCTTAAAAAACCACCAGGAGGGGCCTCCCGGGTGGCGCAGTGGTTAAGGGCGCTGTACTGCAGCGACAGCTGTGCCACCAGAGACTCTGGGTTGGCACCCAGGCTCTGTCGTAACCGGCCGCGACCGGGAGGTCCGTGGGCCGACCCACAATTGGCCTAGCGTCGTCCGGGTTAGGGAGGGCTTTGCCGGTAGGGATGTCCTTGTCTCATCGCGCAACAGCGATGAGACAAGATAGTAGCTACTAAAACAATTGGATACCATGAAATTGGGGAGAAAAAAGGGGTACAATTTAAAAAACAATAAAAAATAAATAAAACAACAGGAATGCAGAATCTCATCCATGATTTACAGTTTAGACAGTCTTGTGCATTCATGCAAGAAATCGGTGCATCAGTCCTTTGAAAAAGGCAGGTTTTCATTAATGAGCGAAGGGCTATCTCCCTGTGAAGAATAAAGCAGGAGGCCTTTGTAAGGAAGGACAGGGGGAGAATCAAAAAGGAAAAAAAGAGAGTGGAATGTTTGAAGGAGAAGCGTTCCAGCCACTCTCCTCAGGAATTGCTTCATTCCATCCATGTAATTGTCCTTGGTTCCGTTTGTTGTTGTGGGGATGGAGGACTGTGACACGCACGCACAGACAAGCGTTTAGATTTCAAAAACAGCCTTGCCTTTGACCTCCCTCCAACCCACTCTGGGAGCAGGAAGATTACATTGATAGTGTTGTATAGCTTTCCTTGATTTGCTTTAATTCACAATGTGTCCCTCATCTGTGTTTTACTGGGCGCACTGAACGCTGTCCAGGGACTACAGTGGTGGACCAGTGGCCCTCAGCAACAACACAGCCTGGCTTCAGCTCAATTACCCACAGTTAATTAACAGTCCTCCCACGCCAGTCAGAGCTGTCACTCTGCTGTTGGAAACACTGTGAACACAAATGACGAATACACTGTTTATGTTCTGTACTGGATGAATGTTTAGGACTTACTATGGATGTGGAATTTTTGAAAGCATAATATTTCTGGACTATTGAACATAATCGATTTGAGGCATCCGTGTGCATCAGTGTACATTAGGCTGGAAATTAAATTAGAAACTGTATGTCTGAGGCATACCTAGTTGGTGAGTTTAAGGTCTGTAGGTAATGTATTGATTTAAAAAGTAAGCATATAAAGCCATCCTTTTCCCTTCATATTTTCCCTCCTTTCCTTTTCATGTGTGGTATCTGGCCCTCTCTCTCCTCTCATCTGCCTCTATTACATGACCTCCTCATCTCTCTCTTCTCCTCTCCTCTGCCTCCATTACATGACCTCCTCATCCCTCTCTCCTATCATCTGCCTCCATTACATGACCTCCTCACTTCTCTCTCATCTGCCTCCATTACATGACCTCCTCACCTCCCTCTTTCCTCTCATCTGCCTCCATTACATGACCTCCTCACTTCTCTCTCATCTGCCTCCATTACATGACCTCCTCACCTCTCTCTCCTCTCATCTGCCTCCATTACATTACCTCCTCACCACTCTCTCCTCTCCTCTTCTCTGTCTCCATTACATGACCTCCTCATCCCTCTCTCCTCTTGTTTGGCTCCATTACATGACCTCCTCACCTCTCTCTCCTCTCCTCTGCCTCCATTACATGATCTCCTCACCTCTCTCTCCTCTGCCTCCATTACATTACCTCCTCACCACTCTCTCCTCTCCTCTTCTCTGTCTCCATTACATGACCTCCTCATCCCTCTTTCCTCATGTTTGGCTCCATTACATGACCTCCTCACCTCTCTCTCCTCTCCTCTGCCTCCATTACATGACCTGCTCACCTCTCTCTCATCTGCCTCCATTACATGACCTTCTCACTTCTCTCTCCTCTGCCTCATTACATTATCTCCTCACCTCTCTCACTTCCCCTCTGCCTTCATTACATGACCACCTCATCCCTCTCTCCTCTCGTTTGGCTCCATTACATGACCTCCTCACCTCGATGGAGAGGTTGAGGGTAGAGGAAGGACATCAGAAAGATGGGAGAGGTTGAGGGTAGAGGAAGGACATCAGAAATAGATGGGAGAGGTTGAGAGTAGAGGAAGGACATCAGAAATAGATGGGAGAGGTTGAGGTAGAGGAAGGACATCAGAAATAGATGGAGAGGTTTGGTTCCATTAATGACCTCATCCCTAGATTTTTGAGGTTCCATTACATGAACGACTCAGAACTCTCTCGGAGGTTGAGGGTAGGAAGGACATCAGAAATAGATGGGAGAGGTTGAGGGTAGAGGAAGGACATCAGAAATAGATGGGAGAGGTTGAGGTTAGAGGAAGGACATCAGAATAGATGGGAGGGTTGAGAGTAGAGGAAGGACATCAGAAATAGATTGGGAGGTTGAGAGTAGAGGAAGGACATCAGAATAGATGGGAGAGGTTGAGGGTAGAGGAAGACATCAGAAATAGATGGGAGAGGTTGAGGTAGAGAAGGACATCAGAAATAGATGGAGAGGTTGAGAGTAGAGGACGACATCAGAAATAGATGGAGAGGTTGAGGGTAGAGGAAGGACATCAGAAATAGATGGGAGAGGTTTAGGGTAGAGGAAGGACATCAGAAATAGATGGGAGAGGTTGAGGTAGAGGAAGGACATCAGAAATAGATGGGAGAGGTTGAGGGTAGAGGAAGGACATCAGAATATATGGGAGAGGTTGAGGGTAGAGGAAGGACATCAGAAATAGATGGGGAGGTTGAGGGTAGAGGAAGGACATCAGAAATAGATGGGAGAGGTTGAGAGTAGAGGAAGGACATCAGAAATAGATGGGAGAGGTTGAGGGTAGAGGAAGGATCAGAAATAGATGGAGAGGTTGAGAGTAGAGGAAGGACATCAGAAATAGATGGGAGGGTTGAGAGTAGAGGAAGGACATCAGAAATAGATGGGAGAGGTTGAGGGTAGAGGAAGGACATCAGAAATAGATGGGAGAGGTTGAGGTAGAGGAAGGACATCAGAAATAGATGGGAGAGGTTGAGAGTAGAGGAACGACATCAGATATAGATGGGAGAGGTTGAGGGTAGAGGAAGGACATCAGAAATAGATGGGAGAGGTTGAGGTTAGAGGAAGGACATCAAAATAGATGGAGAGGTTGAGAGTAGAGGAATACATCAGAAATAGATGGGAGAGGTTGAGGGTAGAGGAAGGACATCAGAAATAGATGGAGAGGTTGAGAGTAGAGGAAGGACATCAGAAATAGATGGGAGAGGTTGAGAGTAGAGGAAGACATCAGAAATAGATTGGAGAGGTTGAGGTAGAGGAAGGACATCAAAATAGATGGGGAGAGGTTGAGGGTAGAGGAAGTACATCAGAAATAGATGGAGAGGTTGAGAGTAGAGGAACGACATCAGAAATAGATGGGAGAGGTTGAGGGTAGAGGAAGGACATCAGAAATAGATGGGAGAGGTTGAGGGTAGAGGAAGGACATCAGAAATAGATGGGAGAGGTTAGGGTAGAGGAAGGACATCAGAAATAGATGGGAGAGGTTGAGGGTAGAGGAAGGACATCAGAAATAGATGGGAGAGGTTGAGAGTAGAGGAAGGACATCAGAATAGATGGGAGAGGTTGAGAGTAGAGGAAGGACATCAGAAATAGATGGGAGAGGTTGAGAGTAGAGGAATGACATCAGAAATAGATGGGAGAGGTGAGAGTAGAGGAAGGACATCAGAATAGATGGAGAGGTTGAGGGTAGAGGAAGGACATCAGAAAGATATGGGAGAGGTTGAGGGTAAGGAAGGACATCAGAATAGATGGAGAGGTTGAGAGTAGGAACGACATCAGAAATAGATGGGAGAGGTTGAGGGTAGAGGAAGACATCAGAAATAATGGAGAGTTTGAGGGTAGAGAAGGACATCAGAAATAGATGGGAGAGGTTGAGGGTAGAGGAAGGACATCAGAAATAGATGGGAGAGGTTGAGGGTAGAGGAAGGACATCAGAAATAGATGGGAGAGGTTGAGGGTAGAGAAGGACATCAGAAATAGATGGGAGAGGTTGAGAGTAGAGGAAGGACATCAGAAATAGATGGGAGAGGTTGAGGGTAGAGGAAGACATCAGAAATAGATGGGAGAGGTTGAGAGTAGAGGAAGGACATCAGAAATAGATGGGAGAGGTTGAGATTAGAGAATGACATCAGAAATAGATGGAGATGTTGAGAGTAGAGGAAGGACATCAGAATAGATGGGAGAGGTTGAGGGTAGAGGAAGGACATCAGAAATAGATGGGAGAGGTTGAGGGTAGAGGAAGGACATCAGAAATAGATGGGAGAGGTTGAGGGTAGAGGAAGGACATCAGAAATAGATGGGAGAGGTTGAGGGTAGAGGAAGGACATCAGAAATAGATGGAGAGGTTGAGGGTAGAGGAAGGACATCAGAAATAGATGGGAGAGGTTGAGGGTAGAGGAAGGACATCAGAAATAGATGGGAGAGGTTGAGGGTAGAGGAGGACAATCAGAAATAGATGGGAGAGGTTGAGGGTAGAGGAAGGACATCAGAAATAGATGGGAGAGGTTGAGGGTAGAGGAAGGACATCAGAATAGATGGGAGAGGTTGATAGAGTAGAGGAAGGACATCAGAAATAGATGGAGAGGTTGAGGGTAGAGGAAAGGACATCAGAAATAGATGGGAGAGGTTGAGGGTAGAGGAAGGACATCAGAAATAGATGGGAGAGGTTTGAGGGTAAGGAAGGACATCAGAAATAGATGGGAGAGGTTGAGGGTAGAGGAAGGACAATCAGAAATAGATGGGAGAGGTTGAGGTAGAGGAAGGACATCAGAATAGATGGGAGAGGTTGAGGGTAGAGGAAGGACATCAGAAATAGATGGGAGAGGTTGAGGGTAGAGGAAGGACATCAGAAATAGATGGGAGAGGTTGAGGGTAGAGGAAGGACATCAGAAATAGATGGGAGAGGTTGAGGGTAGAGGAAGGACATCAGAAATAGATGGGAGAGGTTGAGGGTAGAGGAAGGACATCAGAAATAGATGGGAGAGGTTGAGGGTAGAGGAAGGACATCAGAAATAGATGGGAGAGGTTGAGGAGTAGAGGAAGGACATCAGAAATAGATGGGAGAGGTTGAGGGTAGAGGAAGGACATCAGAAATAGATGGGAGAGGTTGAGGGTAGAGGAAGGACATCAGAAATAGATGGGAGAGGTTGAGGGTAGAGGAAGGACATCAGAAATAGATGGGAGAGGTTGAGGGTAGAGGAAGGACATCAGAAATAGATGGGAGAGGTTGAGGGTAGAGGAAGGACATCAGAAATAGATGGGAGAGGTTGAGAGTAGAGGAAGGACATCAGAAATAGATGGGAGAGGTTGAGGGTAGAGGAAGGACATCAGAAATAGATGGGAAGAGGTTGAGGGTAGAGGAAGGACATCAGAAATAGATGGAGAGGTTGAGAGTAGAGGAAGGACATCAGAAATAGATGGGAGAGGTTGAGGGTAGAGGAGGACATCAGAAATAGATGGGAGAGGTGAGGGTAGAGGAAGGACATCAGAAATAGATGGGAGAGGTTGAGGGTAGAGGAAGGACATCAGAAATAGATGGGAGAGGTTGAGGGTAGAGGAAGGACATCAGAAATAGATGGGAGAGGTTGAGGTAGAGGAAGGACATCAGAAATAGATGGGAGAGGTTGAGGGTAGAGGAAGGACATCAGAAATTAGATGGGAGAGGTTGAGGTAGAGGAAGGACATCAGAAATAGATGGGAGAGGTTGAGGTTAGAGAAGGACATCAGAAATAGATGGGAGAGTTTGGGGGAGAGGAAGGGCATCAGAAATAGATGGGAGAGGTTGAGGGTAGAGGAAGGACATCAGAAATAGATGGGAGAGGTTGAGGGTAGAGGAAGGACATCAGAAATAGATGGGAGAGGTTGAGGTAGAGGAAGGACATCAGAAATAGATGGGAGAGGTTGAGAGTAGAGGAAGGACATCAGAAATAGATGGGAGAGGTTGAGGGTAGAGGAAGGACATCAGAAATAGATGGGAGAGGTTGAGATTAGAGGAGGACATCAGAAATAGATGGGAGAGGTTGAGAGTAGAGGAAGGACATCAGAAATAGATGGGAGGGTTGAGGGTAGAGGAAGGACATCAGAAATAGATGGGAGAGGTTGAGGGTAGAGGAAGGACATCAGAAATAGATGGGAGAGGTTGAGAGTCTGTCTCTTAGAGAAGGACATCAGAAATAGATGGGAGAGGTTGAGGGTAGAGGAAGGACATCAGAAATAGATGGGAGAGGTTGAGGGTAGAGGAAGGACATCAGAAATAGATGGGAGAGGTTGAGGTAGAGGAAGGACATCAGAATAGATGGAGAGGTTGAGGGTAGAGGAAGGACATCAGAAATAGATGGGAGAGGTTGAGGGTAGAGGAAGGACATCAGAAATAGATGGGAGAGGTTGAGGGTAGAGGAAGGACATCAGAAATAGATGGGAGAGGTTGAGGTAGAGGAAGGACATCAGAATAGATGGGAGAGGTTGAAGAGTAGAGGAAGGACATCAGAAATAGATGGGAGAGGTTGAGGGTAGAGGAAGGACATCAGAAATAGATGGGAGAGGTTGAGGGTAGAGGAAGGACATCAGAAATAGATGGGAGAGGTTGAGGTTAGAGGAAGGACATCAGAATAGTGGGGAGGTTGAGAGTAGAGAACGACATCGATATAGATGGAGAGGTTGAGGGGTAGAGGAAGGACATCAGAAATAGATGGGAGAGGTTGAGGGTAGAGGAAGGACATCAGAAATAGATGGGAGAGGTTGAGGGTAGAGGAAGGACATCAGAAATAGATGGAGAGGTTGAGGGTAGAGGAAGGACATCAGAAATAGATGGGAGAGGTTGAGGGTAGAGGAAGGACATCAGAAATAGATGGGAGAGGTTGAGAGTAGAGGAAGGACATCAGAAATAGATGGGAGAGGTTGAGAGTAGAGGAAGGACATCAGAAATAGATGGGAGAGGTTGAGAGTAGAGGAAGGACATCAGAAATAGATGGGTCAGGTTGAGAGTAGAGGAAGGACATCAGAAATAGATGGGAGAGGTTGAGGGTAGAGGAAGGACATC
The DNA here is from genome assembly GCF_002021735.2 of Oncorhynchus kisutch. Lineage (NCBI taxonomy): Eukaryota > Metazoa > Chordata > Actinopteri > Salmoniformes > Salmonidae > Oncorhynchus > Oncorhynchus kisutch. The sequence continues at coordinate 71,271,118 of NC_034188.2, read as the reverse complement.
AGAAATAGATGGGAGAGGTGAGGGTAGAGGAAGGACATCAGAAATAGATGGGAGAGGTTGAGGGTAGAGGAAGGACATCAGAAATAGATGGGAGAGGTTGAGAGTAGAGGAAGGACATCAGAAATAGATGGGAGAGGTTGAGGGGGGACATCAATAGAGGAGAGGTTGAGGGTAGAGAAGACATCAGAAATAGATGGGAGAGGTTGAGAGTAGAGGAAGGACATCAGAAATAGATGGGAGAGGTTGAGAGTAGAGGAAGGACATCAGAAATAGATGGGAGAGGTTGAGGGTAGAGGAAGGACATCAGAAATAGATGGGAGAGGTTGAGGGTAGAGGAAGGACATCAGAAATAGATGGGAGAGGTTGAGAGTAGAGGAAGGACATCAGAAATAGATGGGAGAGGTTGAGGGTAGAGGAAGGACATCAGAAATAGATGGGAGAGGTTGAGGGTAGAGGAAGGACATCAGAAATAGATGGGAGAGGTTGAGGGTAGAGGAAGGACATCAGAAATAGATGGGAGAGGTTGAGGGTAGAGGAAGGACATCAGAAATAGATGGGAGAGGTTGAGGGTAGAGGAAGGACATCAGAAATAGATGGGAGAGGTTGAGAGTAGAGGAAGGACATCAGAAATAGATGGGAGAGGTTGAGGGTAGAGGAAGGACATCAGAAATAGATGGGAGAGGTTGAGGGTAGAGGAAGGACATCAGAAATAGATGGGAGAGGTTGAGGGTAGAGGAAGGACATCAGAAATAGATGGGAGAGGTTGAGAGTAGAGGAAGGACATCAGAAATAGATGGGAGAGGTTGAGGGTAGAGGAAGGACATCAGAAATAGATGGGAGAGGTTGAGGGTAGAGGAAGGACATCAGAAATAGATGGGAGAGGTTGAGAGTAGAGGAAGGACATCAGAAATAGATGGGAGAGGTTGAGGGTAGAGGAAGGACATCAGAAATAGATGGGAGAGGTTGAGGGTAGAGGAAGGACATCAGAAATAGATGGGAGAGGTTGAGAGTAGAGGAAGGACATCAGAAATAGATGGGAGAGGTTGAGGGTAGAGGAAGGACATCAGAAATAGATGGGAGAGGTTGAGGGTAGAGGAAGGACATCAGAAATAGATGGGAGAGGTTGAGGGTAGAGGAAGGACATCAGAAATAGATGGGAGAGGTTGAGGGTAGAGGAAGGACATCAGAAATAGATGGGAGAGGTTGAGGGTAGAGGAAGGACATCAGAAATAGATGGGAGAGGTTGAGGGTAGAGGAAGGACATCAGAAATAGATGGGAGAGGTTGAGGGTAGAGGAAGGACATCAGAAATAGATGGGAGAGGTTGAGGGTAGAGGAAGGACATCAGAAATAGATGGGAGAGGTTGAGGGTAGAGGAAGGACATCAGAAATAGATGGGAGAGGTTGAGGGTAGAGGAAGGACATCAGAAATAGATGGGAGAGGTTGAGAGTAGAGGAAGGACATCAGAAATAGATGGGAGAGGTTGAGGGTAGAGGAAGGACATCAGAAATAGATGGGAGAGGTTGAGAGTAGAGGAAGGACATCAGAAATAGATGGGAGAGGTTGAGGGTAGAGGAAGGACATCAGAAATAGATGGGAGAGGTTGAGGGTAGAGGAAGGACATCAGAAATAGATGGGAGAGGTTGAGGGTAGAGGAAGGACATCAGAAATAGATGGGAGAGGTTGAGGGTAGAGGAAGGACATCAGAAATAGATGGGAGAGGTTGAGGGTAGAGGAAGGACATCAGAAATAGATGGGAGAGGTTGAGGGTAGAGGAAGGACATCAGAAATAGATGGGAGAGGTTGAGAGTAGAGGAAGGACATCAGAAATAGATGGGAGAGGTTGAGGGTAGAGGAAGGACATCAGAAATAGATGGGAGAGGTTGAGGGTAGAGGAAGGACATCAGAAATAGATGGGAGAGGTTGAGAGTAGAGGAAGGACATCAGAAATAGATGGGAGAGGTTGAGGGTAGAGGAAGGACATCAGAAATAGATGGGAGAGGTTGAGGGTAGAGGAAGGACATCAGAAATAGATGGGAGAGGTTGAGAGTAGAGGAAGGACATCAGAAATAGATGGGAGAGGTTGAGGGTAGAGGAAGGACATCAGAAATAGATGGGAGAGGTTGAGGGTAGAGGAAGGACATCAGAAATAGATGGGAGAGGTTGAGGGTAGAGGAAGGACATCAGAAATAGATGGGAGAGGTTGAGGGTAGAGGAAGGACATCAGAAATAGATGGGAGAGGTTGAGAGTAGAGGAAGGACATCAGAAATAGATGGGAGAGGTTGAGGGTAGAGGAAGGACATCAGAAATAGATGGGAGAGGTTGAGGGTAGAGGAAGGACATCAGAAATAGATGGGAGAGGTTGAGGGTAGAGGAAGGACATCAGAAATAGATGGGAGAGGTTGAGAGTAGAGGAAGGACATCAGAAATAGATGGGAGAGGTTGAGGGTAGAGGAAGGACATCAGAAATAGATGGGAGAGGTTGAGGGTAGAGGAAGGACATCAGAAATAGATGGGAGAGGTTGAGAGTAGAGGAAGGACATCAGAAATAGATGGGAGAGGTTGAGGGTAGAGGAAGGACATCAGAAATAGATGGGAGAGGTTGAGAGTAGAGGAAGGACATCAGAAATAGATGGGAGAGGTTGAGAGTAGAGGAAGGACATCAGAAATAGATGGGAGAGGTTGAGGGTAGAGGAAGGACATCAGAAATAGATGGGAGAGGTTGAGGGTAGAGGAAGGACATCAGAAATAGATGGGAGAGGTTGAGAGTAGAGGAAGGACATCAGAAATAGATGGGAGAGTAGAGGAAGGACATCAGAAATAGATGGGAGAGGTTGAGGGTAGAGGAAGGACATCAGAAATAGATGGGAGAGGTTGAGGGTAGAGGAAGGACATCAGAAATAGATGGGAGAGGTTGAGGGTAGAGGAAGGACATCAGAAATAGATGGGAGAGGTTGAGGGTAGAGGAAGGACATCAGAAATAGATGGGAGAGGTTGAGGGTAGAGGAAGGACATCAGAAATAGATGGGAGAGGTTGAGGGTAGAGGAAGGACATCAGAAATAGATGGGAGAGGTTGAGGGTAGAGGAAGGACATCAGAAATAGATGGGAGAGGTTGAGAGTAGAGGAAGGACATCAGAAATAGATGGGAGAGGTTGAGGGTAGAGGAAGGACATCAGAAATAGATGGGAGAGGTTGAGGGTAGAGGAAGGACATCAGAAATAGATGGGAGAGGTTGAGGGTAGAGGAAGGACATCAGAAATAGATGGGAGAGGTTGAGGGTAGAGGAAGGACATCAGAAATAGATGGGAGAGGTTGAGGGTAGAGGAAGGACATCAGAAATAGATGGGAGAGGTTGAGGGTAGAGGAAGGACATCAGAAATAGATGGGAGAGGTTGAGAGTAGAGGAAGGACATCAGAAATAGATGGGAGAGGTTGAGGGTAGAGGAAGGACATCAGAAATAGATGGGAGAGGTTGAGGGTAGAGGAAGGACATCAGAAATAGATGGGAGAGGTTGAGGGTAGAGGAAGGACATCAGAAATAGATGGGAGAGGTTGAGGGTAGAGGAAGGACATCAGAAATAGATGGGAGAGGTTGAGGGTAGAGGAAGGACATCAGAAATAGATGGGAGAGGTTGAGGGTAGAGGAAGGACATCAGAAATAGATGGGAGAGGTTGAGAGTAGAGGAAGGACATCAGAAATAGATGGGAGAGGTTGAGGGTAGAGGAAGGACATCAGAAATAGATGGGAGAGGTTGAGAGTAGAGGAAGGACATCAGAAATAGATGGGAGAGGTTGAGGGTAGAGGAAGGACATCAGAAATAGATGGGAGAGGTTGAGGGTAGAGGAAGGACATCAGAAATAGATGGGAGAGGTTGAGGGTAGAGGAAGGACATCAGAAATAGATGGGAGAGGTTGAGAGTAGAGGAAGGACATCAGAAATAGATGGGAGAGGTTGAGGGTAGAGGAAGGACATCAGAAATAGATGGGAGAGGTTGAGGGTAGAGGAAGGACATCAGAAATAGATGGGAGAGGTTGAGGGTAGAGGAAGGACATCAGAAATAGATGGGAGAGGTTGAGAGTAGAGGAAGGACATCAGAAATAGATGGGAGAGGTTGAGGGTAGAGGAAGGACATCAGAAATAGATGGGAGAGGTTGAGGGTAGAGGAAGGACATCAGAAATAGATGGGAGAGGTTGAGAGTAGAGGAAGGACATCAGAAATAGATGGGAGAGGTTGAGGGTAGAGGAAGGACATCAGAAATAGATGGGAGAGGTTGAGGGTAGAGGAAGGACATCAGAAATAGATGGGAGAGGTTGAGAGTAGAGGAAGGACATCAGAAATAGATGGGAGAGGTTGAGGGTAGAGGAAGGACATCAGAAATAGATGGGAGAGGTTGAGGGTAGAGGAAGGACATCAGAAATAGATGGGAGAGGTTGAGAGTAGAGGAAGGACATCAGAAATAGATGGGAGAGGTTGAGGGTAGAGGAAGGACATCAGAAATAGATGGGAGAGGTTGAGAGTAGAGGAAGGACATCAGAAATAGATGGGAGAGGTTGAGAGTAGAGGAAGGACATCAGAAATAGATGGGAGAGGTTGAGGGTAGAGGAAGGACATCAGAAATAGATGGGAGAGGTTGAGGGTAGAGGAAGGACATCAGAAATAGATGGGAGAGGTTGAGAGTAGAGGAAGGACATCAGAAATAGATGGGAGAGGTTGAGGGTAGAGGAAGGACATCAGAAATAGATGGGAGAGGTTGAGGGTAGAGGAAGGACATCAGAAATAGATGGGAGAGGTTGAGGTAGAGGAAGGACATCAGAAATAGATGGGAGAGGTTGAGGTAGAGGAAGGACATCAGAAATAGATGGGAGAGGTTGAGAGTAGAGGAAGGACATCAGAAATAGATGGGAGAGGTTGAGGGTAGAGGAAGGACATCAGAAATAGATGGGAGAGGTTGAGGGTAGAGGAAGGACATCAGAAATAGATGGGAGAGGTTGAGAGTAGAGGAAGGACATCAGAAATAGATGGGAGAGGTTGAGGTAGAGGAAGGACATCAGAAATAGATGGGAGAGGTTGAGAGTAGAGGAAGGACATCAGAAATAGATGGGAGAGGTTGAGGGTAGAGGAAGGACATCAGAAATAGATGGGAGAGGTTGAGGGTAGAGGAAGGACATCAGAAATAGATGGGAGAGGTTGAGGGTAGAGGAAGGACATCAGAAATAGATGGGAGAGGTTGAGGGTAGAGGAAGGACATCAGAAATAGATGGGAGAGGTTGAGGGTAGAGGAAGGACATCAGAAATAGATGGGAGAGGTTGAGGTAGAGGAAGGACATCAGAAATAGATGGGAGAGGTTGAGGGTAGAGGAAGGACATCAGAAATAGATGGGAGAGGTTGAGAGTAGAGGAAGGACATCAGAAATAGATGGGAGAGGTTGAGGGTAGAGGAAGGACATCAGAAATAGATGGGAGAGGTTGAGGGTAGAGGAAGGACATCAGAAATAGATGGGAGAGGTTGAGGGTAGAGGAAGGACATCAGAAATAGATGGGAGAGGTTGAGGGTAGAGGAAGGACATCAGAAATAGATGGGAGAGGTTGAGGGTAGAGGAAGGACATCAGAAATAGATGGGAGAGGTTGAGGGTAGAGGAAGGACATCAGAAATAGATGGGAGAGGTTGAGAGTAGAGGAAGGACATCAGAAATAGATGGGAGAGGTTGAGGGTAGAGGAAGGACATCAGAAATAGATGGGAGAGGTTGAGGGTAGAGGAAGGACATCAGAAATAGATGGGAGAGGTTGAGGGTAGAGGAAGGACATCAGAAATAGATGGGAGAGGTTGAGAGTAGAGGAAGGACATCAGAAATAGATGGGAGAGGTTGAGGGTAGAGGAAGGACATCAGAAATAGATGGGAGAGGTTGAGAGTAGAGGAAGGACATCAGAAATAGATGGGAGAGGTTGAGGGTAGAGGAAGGACATCAGAAATAGATGGGAGAGGTTGAGGGTAGAGGAAGGACATCAGAAATAGATGGGAGAGGTTGAGGGTAGAGGAAGGACATCAGAAATAGATGGGAGAGGTTGAGAGTAGAGGAAGGACATCAGAAATAGATGGGAGAGGTTGAGGGTAGAGGAAGGACATCAGAAATAGATGGGAGAGGTTGAGGGTAGAGGAAGGACATCAGAAATAGATGGGAGAGGTTGAGAGTAGAGGAAGGACATCAGAAATAGATGGGAGAGGTTGAGGGTAGAGGAAGGACATCAGAAATAGATGGGAGAGGTTGAGAGTAGAGGAAGGACATCAGAAATAGATGGGAGAGGTTGAGAGTAGAGGAAGGACATCAGAAATAGATGGGAGAGGTTGAGGGTAGAGGAAGGACATCAGAAATAGATGGGAGAGGTTGAGGGTAGAGGAAGGACATCAGAAATAGATGGGAGAGGTTGAGAGTAGAGGAAGGACATCAGAAATAGATGGGAGAGGTTGAGGGTAGAGGAAGGACATCAGAAATAGATGGGAGAGGTTGAGGGTAGAGGAAGGACATCAGAAATAGATGGGAGAGGTTGAGGGTAGAGGAAGGACATCAGAAATAGATGGGAGAGGTTGAGGGTAGAGGAAGGACATCAGAAATAGATGGGAGAGGTTGAGAGTAGAGGAAGGACATCAGAAATAGATGGGAGAGGTTGAGAGTAGAGGAAGGACATCAGAAATAGATGGGAGAGGTTGAGAGTAGAGGAAGGACATCAGAAATAGATGGGAGAGGTTGAGAGTAGAGGAAGGACATCAGAAATAGATGGGAGAGGTTGAGGGTAGAGGAAGGACATCAGAAATAGATGGGAGAGGTTGAGGGTAGAGGAAGGACATCAGAAATAGATGGGAGAGGTTGAGAGTAGAGGAAGGACATCAGAAATAGATGGGAGAGGTTGAGGTAGAGGAAGGACATCAGAAATAGATGGGAGAGGTTGAGGGTAGAGGAAGGACATCAGAAATAGATGGGAGAGGTTGAGGGTAGAGGAAGGACATCAGAAATAGATGGGAGAGGTTGAGGGTAGAGGAAGGACATCAGAAATAGATGGGAGAGGTTGAGGGTAGAGGAAGGACATCAGAAATAGATGGGAGAGGTTGAGAGTAGAGGAAGGACATCAGAAATAGATGGGAGAGGTTGAGGGTAGAGGAAGGACATCAGAAATAGATGGGAGAGGTTGAGAGTAGAGGAAGGACATCAGAAATAGATGGGAGAGGTTGAGAGTAGAGGAAGGACATCAGAAATAGATGGGAGAGGTTGAGAGTAGAGGAAGGACATCAGAAATAGATGGGAGAGGTTGAGGGTAGAGGAAGGACATCAGAAATAGATGGGAGAGGTTGAGGGTAGAGGAAGGACATCAGAAATAGATGGGAGAGGTTGAGAGTAGAGGAAGGACATCAGAAATAGATGGGAGAGGTTGAGAGTAGAGGAAGGACATCAGAAATAGATGGGAGAGGTTGAGGGTAGAGGAAGGACATCAGAAATAGATGGGAGAGGTTGAGGGTAGAGGAAGGACATCAGAAATAGATGGGAGAGGTTGAGAGTAGAGGAAGGACATCAGAAATAGATGGGAGAGGTTGAGGGTAGAGGAAGGACATCAGAAATAGATGGGAGAGGTTGAGGGTAGAGGAAGGACATCAGAAATAGATGGGAGAGGTTGAGAGGTAGAGGAAGGACATCAGAAATAGATGGGAGAGGTTGAGGGTAGAGGAAGGACATCAGAAATAGATGGGAGAGGTTGAGAGTAGAGGAAGGACATCAGAAATAGATGGGAGAGGTTGAGAGTAGAGGAAGGACATCAGAAATAGATGGGAGAGGTTGAGGGTAGAGGAAGGACATCAGAAATAGATGGGAGAGGTTGAGGGTAGAGGAAGGACATCAGAAATAGATGGGAGAGGTTGAGATTAGAGGAACGACATCAGAAATAGATGGGAGAGGTTGAGGGTAGAGGAAGGACATCAGAAATAGATGGGAGAGGTTGAGGGTAGAGGAAGGACATCAGAAATAGATGGGAGAGGTTGAGGGTAGAGGAAGGACATCAGAAATAGATGGAGAGGTTGAGAGTAGAGGAAGACATCAGAAATAGATGGGAGAGGTTGAGGGGTAGAGGAAAGACATCAGAAATAGATGGGAGAGGTTGAGAGTAGAGGAAGGACATCAGAAATAGATGGGAGAGGTTGAGAGTAGAGGAAGGACATCAGAAATAGATGGGAGAGGTTGAGAGTAGAGGAAGGACATCAGAAATAGATGGGAGAGGTTGAGAGTAGAGGAAGGACATCAGAAATAGATGGGAGAGGTTGAGGGTAGAGGAAGGACATCAGAAATAGATGGGAGAGGTTGAGAGTAGAGGAAGGACATCAGAAATAGATGGGAGAGGTTGAGGGTAGAGGAAGGACATCAGAAATAGATGGGAGAGGTTGAGAGTAGAGGAAGGACATCAGAAATAGATGGGAGAGGTTGAGGGTAGAGGAAGGACATCAGAAATAGATGGGAGAGGTTGAGAGTAGAGGAAGGACATCAGAAATAGATGGGAGAGGTTGAGAGTAGAGGAAGGACATCAGAAATAGATGGGAGAGGTTGAGAGTAGAGGAAGGACATCAGAAATAGATGGGAGAGGTTGAGAGTAGAGGAAGGACATCAGAAATAGATGGGAGAGGTTGAGAGTAGAGGAAGGACATCAGAAATAGATGGGAGAGGTTGAGGGTAGAGGAAGGACATCAGAAATAGATGGGAGAGGTTGAGGGTAGAGGAAGGACATCAGAAATAGATGGGAGAGGTTGAGGGTAGAGGAAGGACATCAGAAATAGATGGGAGAGGTTGAGGGTAGAGGAAGGACATCAGAAATAGATGGGAGAGGTTGAGAGTAGAGGAAGGACATCAGAAATAGATGGGAGAGGTTGAGGGTAGAGGAAGGACATCAGAAATAGATGGGAGAGGTTGAGGGTAGAGGAAGGACATCAGAAATAGATGGGAGAGGTTGAGGGTAGAGGAAGGACATCAGAAATAGATGGGAGAGGTTGAGAGTAGAGGAAGGACATCAGAAATAGATGGGAGAGGTTGAGGGTAGAGGAAGGACATCAGAAATAGATGGGAGAGGTTGAGAGTAGAGGAAGGACATCAGAAATAGATGGGAGAGGTTGAGAGTAGAGGAAGGACATCAGAAATAGATGGGAGAGGTTGAGGGTAGAGGAAGGACATCAGAAATAGATGGGAGAGGTTGAGAGTAGAGGAAGGACATCAGAAATAGATGGGAGAGGTTGAGAGTAGAGGAAGGACATCAGAAATAGATGGGAGAGGTTGAGGGTAGAGGAAGGACATCAGAAATAGATGGGAGAGGTTGAGGGTAGAGGAAGGACATCAGAAATAGATGGGAGAGGTTGAGAGTAGAGGAAGGACATCAGAAATAGATGGGAGAGGAAGGACATCAGAAATAGATGGGAGAGGTTGAGGGTAGAGGAAGGACATCAGAAATAGATGGGAGAGGTTGAGGGTAGAGGAAGGACATCAGAAATAGATGGGAGAGGTTGAGGGTAGAGGAAGGACATCAGAAATAGATGGGAGAGGTTGAGGGTAGAGGAAGGACATCAGAAATAGATGGGAGAGGTTGAGGGTAGAGGAAGGACATCAGAAATAGATGGGAGAGGTTGAGGGTAGAGGAAGGACATCAGAAATAGATGGGAGAGGTTGAGGGTAGAGGAAGGACATCAGAAATAGATGGGAGAGGTTGAGAGTAGAGGAAGGACATCAGAAATAGATGGGAGAGGTTGAGGGTAGAGGAAGGACATCAGAAATAGATGGGAGAGGTTGAGGGTAGAGGAAGGACATCAGAAATAGATGGGAGAGGTTGAGGGTAGAGGAAGGACATCAGAAATAGATGGGAGAGGTTGAGGGTAGAGGAAGGACATCAGAAATAGATGGGAGAGGTTGAGGGTAGAGGAAGGACATCAGAAATAGATGGGAGAGGTTGAGAGTAGAGGAACGACATCAGAAATAGATGGGAGAGGTTGAGGGTAGAGGAAGGACATCAGAAATAGATGGGAGAGGTTGAGGGTAGAGGAAGGACATCAGAAATAGATGGGAGAGGTTGAGGGTAGAGGAAGGACATCAGAAATAGATGGGAGAGGTTGAGGGTAGAGGAAGGACATCAGAAATAGATGGGAGAGGTTGAGGGTAGAGGAAGGACATCAGAAATAGATGGGAGAGGTTGAGGGTAGAGGAAGGACATCAGAAATAGATGGGAGAGGTTGAGAGTAGAGGAAGGACATCAGAAATAGATGGGAGAGGTTGAGGGTAGAGGAAGGACATCAGAAATAGATGGGAGAGGTTGAGAGTAGAGGAAGGACATCAGAAATAGATGGGAGAGGTTGAGAGTAGAGGAAGGACATCAGAAATAGATGGGAGAGGTTGAGGGTAGAGGAAGGACATCAGAAATAGATGGGAGAGGTTGAGGGTAGAGGAAGGACATCAGAAATAGATGGGAGAGGTTGAGAGTAGAGGAACGACATCAGAAATAGATGGGAGAGGTTGAGGGTAGAGGAAGGACATCAGAAATAGATGGGAGAGGTTGAGGGTAGAGGAAGGACATCAGAAATAGATGGGAGAGGTTGAGGGTAGAGGAAGGACATCAGAAATAGATGGGAGAGGTTGAGAGTAGAGGAAGGACATCAGAAATAGATGGGAGAGGTTGAGGGTAGAGGAAGGACATCAGAAATAGATGGGAGAGGTTGAGAGTAGAGGAAGGACATCAGAAATAGATGGGAGAGGTTGAGAGTAGAGGAAGGACATCAGAAATAGATGGGAGAGGTTGAGGGTAGAGGAAGGACATCAGAAATAGATGGGAGAGGTTGAGGGTAGAGGAAGGACATCAGAAATAGATGGGAGAGGTTGAGAGTAGAGGAACGACATCAGAAATAGATGGGAGAGGTTGAGGGTAGAGGAAGGACATCAGAAATAGATGGGAGAGGTTGAGGGTAGAGGAAGGACATCAGAAATAGATGGGAGAGGTTGAGAGTAGAGGAAGGACATCAGAAATAGATGGGAGAGGTTTGAGGGTAGAGGAAGGACATCAGAAATAGATGGGAGAGGTTGAGAGTAGAGGAAGGACATCAGAAATAGATGGGAGAGGTTGAGAGTAGAGGAAAAGACATCAGAAATAGATGGGAGAGGTTGGAGGGTAGAGGAAGGACATCAGAAATAGATGGGAGAGGTGAGGGTAGAGGAAGGGACATCAGAAATAGATGGGAGAGGTTGAGAGTAGAGGAAGGACATCAGAAATAGATGGGAGAGGTTGAGGGTAGAGGAAGGACATCAGAAATAGATGGGAGAGGTTGAGGGTAGAGGAAGGACATCAGAAATAGATGGGAGAGGTTGAGGGTAGAGGAAGGACATCAGAAATAGATGGGAGAGGTTGAGGGTAGAGGAAGGACATCAGAAATAGATGGGAGAGGTTTAGAGTAGAGGAAGGACATCAGAAATAGATGGGAGAGGTTGAGGGTAGAGGAAGGACATCAGAAATAGATGGGAGAGGTTGAGAGTAGAGGAAGGACATCAGAAATAGATGGGAGAGGTTGAGAGTAGAGGAAGGACATCAGAAATAGATGGGAGAGGTTGAGAGTAGAGGAAGGACATCAGAAATAGATGGGAGAGGTTGAGAGTAGAGGAAGGACATCAGAAATAGATGGGAGAGGTTGAGGGTAGAGGAAGGACATCAGAAATAGATGGGAGAGGTTGAGGGTAGAGGAAGGACATCAGAAATAGATGGGAGAGGGTTGAGGGTAGAGGAAGGACATCAGAAATAGATGGGAGAGGTTGATGGAGTAGAGGAAGGACATCAGAAATAGATGGAGAGGTTTGAGGGTAGAGGAAGGACATCAGAAATAGATGGGAAGGTTTGAGGGTAGAGGAAGGACATCAGAAATAGATGGGAGAGGTTGAGATGTAGAGGAAGGACATCAGAAATAGATGGGAGAGGTTGAGGGTAGAGGAAGGCCATCAGAAATAGATGGGAGAGGTTGAGAGTAGAGGAAGGACATCAGAAATAGATGGGAGAGGTTTTGAGAGTAGAGGAAGGACATCAGAAATAGATGGGAGAGGTTGAGAGTAGAGGAAGGGACATCAGAAATAGATGGGTCAGGTTGAGAGTAGAGGAAGGACATCAGAAATAGAGGGAGAGGTTGAGAGTTAGAGGAAGGACATCAGAAATAGATGGAGAGGTTGAGGGTAGAGGAAGGACATCAGAAATAGATGGGAGAGGTTGAGGGTAGAGGAAGGACATCAGAAATAGATGGGAGAGAGGTTGAGGTAGAGGAAGGACATCAGAAATAGATGGGAGAGGTTGAGGGTTAGAGGAAGGACATCAGAAATAGATGGGAGAGGTTGAGAGTAGAGGAACGACATCAGAAATAGATGGGAGAGGTTGAGGGTAGAGGAAGGACATCAGAAATAGAGGGCGAGAGGTTGAGGGTAGAGGAAGGACATCAGAAATAGATGGGAGAGGTGAGGGTAGAGGAAGGACATCAGAAATAGATGGGAGAGGTTGAGAGTAGAGGAAAGACATCAGAAATAGATGGGAGAGGTTGAGGGTAGAGGAAGGACATCAGAAATAGATGGGAGAGGTTGAGATTAGAGGAATGACATCAGAAATAGATGGGAGAGGTTGAGAGTAGAGGAAGGACATCAGAAATAGATGGGAGAGGTTGAGGGTAGAGGAAGGACATCAGAAATAGATGGGAGAGGTTGAGAGTAGAGGAAGGACCATCAGAAATAGATGGAGAGGTTGAGAGGTTAGAGTGAGAAAGACATCAGAAATAGATGGAGAGGTTGAGGGTAGAGGAAGGACATCAGAAATAGATGGGAGAGGTTTGAGGGTAGAGGAAGGACATCAGAATAGATGGGAGAGGTTGAGAGTAGAGGAAGGACATCAGAAATAGATGGGAGAGGAAGGACCATCAGAAATAGATGGGAGAGGTTGAGGGTTAGAGGAAGGACATCAGAAATAGATGGGAGAGGTTGAGGAGTAGAGGAAGGACCATCAGAAATAGATGGGAGAGGTTGAGGGTAGAGGAAGGACATCAGAAATAGATGGGAGAGGTTGAGGGTAGAGGAAGGACATCAGATATAGATGGAGAGGTTGAGGGTAGAGGAAGGACATCAGAAATAGATGGGAGAGGTTGAGGGTTAGAGGAAGGACATCAGAAATAGATGGGAGAGGTTTGAGGGTAGAGGAAGGACATCAGAAATAGATGGGAGAGGTTGAGAGTAGAGGAAGGACATCAGAAATAGATGGGAGAGGTTGAGGGTAGAGGAACGGACATCAGAAATAGATGGGAGAGGTTGAGGGTAGAGGAAGGACATCAGAAATAGATGGGAGAGGTTGAGGGTAGAGGAAGGACATCAGAAATAGATGTGTATAAGAGAGAGGTTGAGGGTAGAGGAAGGACATCAGAAATAGATGGGAGAGGTTGAGGGTAGAGGAAGGACATCAGAAATAGATGGGAGAGGTTGAGGGTAGAGGAAGGACATCAGAAATAGATGGGAGAGGTTGAGAGTAGAGGAGGACATCAGAAATAGATGGGAGAGGTTGAGGGTAGAGGAAGGACATCAGAATAGATGGGAGGGTTGAGGGTAGAGGAAGGACATCAGAATAGATGGGAGAGGTTGAGGGTAGAGGAATGACATCAGAAATAGATGGGAGAGGTGAGGGTAGAGGAAGGACATCAGAAATAGATGGGAGAGGTTGAGGGTAGAGGAAGGACATCAGAAATAGATGGGAGAAGGTTGAGGGTAGAGGAAGGACATCAGAAATAGATGGGAGAGTTGAGAGTAGAGGAAGGACATCAGAAATAGATGGGAGAGGTTGAGGGTAGAGGAAGGACATCAGAAATAGATGGGAGAGGTTGAGAGTATAGGAAGGACATCAGAAATAGATGGGAGAGGTTGAGAGGAGAGGAAGGACATCAGAAATAGATGGGAGAGGTTGAGGGTAGAGGAAGGACATCAGAAATAAGATGGAGAGGTTGAGGGTAGAGGAGGACATCAGAAATAGATGGGAGAGGTTGAGAGTAGAGGAACGACATCAAGATATAATGGGGAGAGGTTGAGGGTAGGAGGAAGGACATCAGAAATAGATGGGAGAGGTTGAGGGTAGAGAAGGACATCAGAAATAGATGGGAGAGGTGAGGGTAGAGGAAGGACATCAGAAATAGATGGGAGAGGTTGAGAGTAGAGGAAGGACATCCGAAATAGATGGGAAGAGGTTGAGGGTAGAGGAAGGACATCAGAAATAGATGGGAGAGGTTGAGAGTAGAGGAAGGACATCAGAAATAGATGGGAGAGGTTGAGAGTAGAGGAAGGACATCAGAAATAGATGGGAGAGGTTGAGGGTAGAGGAAGGACATCAGAAATAGATGGGAGAGGTTGAGGGTAGAGGAAGGACATCAGAAATAGATGGGAGAGGTTGAGAGTAGAGGAACGACATCAGATATAGATGGGAGAGGTTGAGGGTAGAGGAAGGACATCAGAAATAGATGGGAGAGGTTGAGGGTAGAGGAAGGACATCAGAAATAGATGGGAGAGGTTGAGAGTAGAGGAAGGACATCAGAAATAGATGGAGAGGTTGAGGGTAGAGGAAGGACATCAGATATAGATGGGAGAGGTTGAGGTAGAGGAAGGACATCAGAAATAGATGGGAGAGGTTGAGGGTAGAGGAAGGACATCAGAAATAGATGGGAGAGGTTGAGAGTAGAGGAAGGACATCAGAAATAGATGGGAGAGGTTGAGGGTAGAGGAAGGACATCAGAAATAGATGGGAGAGGTTGAGAGTAGAGGAAGGACATCAGAAATAGATGGGAGAGGTTGAGAGTAGAGGAAGGACATCAGAAATAGATGGGAGAGGTTGAGGGTAGAGGAAGGACATCAGAAATAGATGGGAGAGGTTGAGGGTAGAGGAAGGACATCAGAAATAGATGGGAGAGGTTGAGATTAGAGGAACGACATCAGAAATAGATGGGAGAGGTTGAGGGTAGAGGAAGGACATCAGAAATAGATGGAGAGGTTGAGGGTAGAGGAAGGACATCAGAAATAGATGGGAGAGGTTGAGGGTAGAGGAAGGACATCAGAAATAGATGGGAGAGGTTGAGAGTAGAGGAAGGACATCAGAAATAGATGGGAGAGGTTGAGGGTAGAGGAAGGACATCAGAAATAGATGGGAGAGGTTGAGAGTAGAGGAAGGACATCAGAAATAGATGGGAGAGGTTGAGAGTAGAGGAAGGACATCAGAAATAGATGGGAGAGGTTGAGGGTAGAGGAAGGACATCAGAAATAGATGGGAGAGGTTGAGGGTAGAGGAAGGACATCAGAAATAGATGGGAGAGGTTGAGAGTAGAGGAACGACATCAGAAATAGATGGGAGAGGTTGAGGGTAGAGGAAGGACATCAGAAATAGATGGGAGAGGTTGAGGGTAGAGGAAGGACATCAGAAATAGATGGGAGAGGTTGAGGGTAGAGGAAGGACATCAGAAATAGATGGGAGAGGTTGAGAGTAGAGGAAGGACATCAGAAATAGATGGGAGAGGTTGAGGGTAGAGGAAGGACATCAGAAATAGATGGGAGAGGTTGAGAGTAGAGGAAGGACATCAGAAATAGATGGGAGAGGTTGAGAGTAGAGGAAGGACATCAGAAATAGATGGGAGAGGTTGAGAGTAGAGGAAGGACATCAGAAATAGATGGGTCAGGTTGAGAGTAGAGGAAGGACATCAGAAATAGATGGGTCAGGTTGAGAGTAGAGGAAGGACATCAGAAATAGATGGGAGAGGTTGAGGGTAGAGGAAGGACATCAGAAATAGATGGGAGAGGTTGAGAGTAGAGGAAGGACATCAGAAATAGATGGGAGAGGTTGAGGGTAGAGGAAGGACATCAGAAATAGATGGGAGAGGTTGAGAGTAGAGGAAGGACATCAGAAATAGATGGGAGAGGTTGAGGGTAGAGGAAGGACATCAGAAATAGATGGGAGAGGTTGAGAGTAGAGGAAGGACATCAGAAATAGATGGAGAGGTTGAGGGTAGAGGAAGGACATCAGAAATAGATGGGAGAGGTTGAGGGTAGAGGAAGGACATCAGGAATAGATGGGAGAGGTTGAGGGTAGAGGAAGGACATCAGAAATAGATGGGAGAGGTTGAGAGGAGAGGAACGACATCAGAAATAGATGGAAGAGGTTGAGGGTAGAGGAAGGACATCAGAAATAGATGGGAGAGGTTGAGGGTAGAGGAAGGACATCAGAAATAGATGGGAGAGGTTGAGGGTAGAGGAAGGACATCAGAAATAGATGGGAGAGGTTGAGAGTAGAGGAAGGACATCAGAAATAGATGGGAGAGGTTGAGGGTAGAGGAAGGACATCAGAAATAGATGGGAGAGGTTGAGGGTAGAGGAAGGACATCAGGAATAGATGGGAGTGGTTGAGGGTAGAGGAAGGACATCAGTAATAGATGGGAGAGGTTGAGGGTAGAGGAAGGACATCAGAAATTGATGGGAGAGGTTGAGAGTAGAGGAAGGACATCAGAAATAGATGGGAGAGGTTGAGGGTAGAGGAAGGACATCAGGAATAGATGGGAGAGGTTGAGAGTAGAGGAAGGACATCAGAAATAGATGGGAGAGGTTGAGGGTAGAGGACCGACAGGAAAACAAACTAAATAAAACTATTGTAAAATAGACTGTGTCCATAAAATGTATATAGTATGTATAAGCTGGAAGTAGAGGCCTAAGTGTTGTTGTTCACTAGTTTACTCAAATTAGAGGAGGGGTAGTAGAGTTAGAAAGTGTCACATGTGCTCCCTCTCCGGTCTCTAGGTCACCAGGCTACTCGTTATGGTGCACACCTGTCACCATAGTTACACGCACACCTGCATGACTCTCCCTGATTACCTTCCCTATATGGTTCACTCTCTTTGCTTCCTTCCCCAGGCATTATTTTTTCTGTTCCTGTGCCATGTCTGTGCGTTGTTTGTGTATCTTATTTTGGATTAACTTATTTATTAAAACACTCACTCCCTAAACTTGTTTCCTGACTCTCAGCGCACATCGTTACAGAAAGTAATAAAGAAAAATATATATTTTAAAATATGTTTGTATATCTGTATGTATTTATATGTATACAGTACCAGTCAAACGTTTGGACACAACCCCTTGAATGAATAGGTTGCTTTATTCTGACTATTTTCCACATGTAGAATAATAGTGAAGACATCACAACTATGAAATAACACATATGGAATCATGTAGTAACCACAAAAGTGTTAAACAAATCAAAATATATGTTATATTTGAGATTGTTCAAAGTAGCCACCCTTTGCCTTGACAGCTTTGCACACTCTTGGCATTCTCTCAATCGGCTTCACCTGGAATGCTTTTCCAACAGTCTTGCAGAAGTTCCCACATATGCCGAGCACTTGTTAGCTGCTTTTCCTTCACTCTGCAGTCCAACTCATCTCAAACCATCTCAATTGGGTTAAGTTCAGGTGATTGTGGAGGCTAAGTCATCTGATGCAAAACTCCATCACTTTCCTTATTGGTCAAATAGCCCTTACACAGCCTGGAGGTGTGTCGGGACATTGTCCTCTTGAATAACAAATGATAGTCCCACTAAGTGCAATGCAGATGGGGTGAGGTATTGCTGCAGAATGCTGTGGTAGCCTTGCTGTTTAAGTGTGCCTTGAATTCTAAATTAATCACTAACAGTGTTACCAGCAAAGCAGCCCCACAGCTCCTCCATGCTTCACGGTGGGAACCACACATGCAGAGATCATCTGTTCACCTACTCTGCGTCTCACAAAGACATGGCGGTTGTAACCAAAAATCTCAAATTTGGACTCATCGGATCAAAGGACAGATTTCCACTGGTCTAATGCCCATTGCTGGTGTTTCGTGGCCCAAGCAAAGGCAAGTGTTTTAACAGAAACCAAATGAAGTGCGCTGACAGGAACCTCAGTAATCTCTGGGTTTTTCACTTTGTTATGAACTCCAACTGCTTTCACTGAGGCTGAGCTATGTTTATTATTCTTCCTCAGTTTCGATCAAGGATTCTGTAGTACTATTTCAAGGTTTGCTCCATTGCTGCTTTTCGCAACCAAATACAATCTTTGTCAGGGAATGCACTGAAGCCACTGAAAAGTGAGAAACGCTTACACCTCTAATTAAGTGCACTAGCCTCGGCCTCAAAATGTCTACTTTATTATTAATGGCCTAGTGCTGAATTAAGGTGGAAATGTCAAGAGGAACCACCCATTGCTGGCTAGTTTGTGTGCAGGTCTGGAGCATGTTTTTTTCCAGGGTGTTCTTTAGGTTTTAATACAAGACTACCAGCTTGTTTCAGGCACCTGCTACCTATAAATAAACAAAGCTGTGCTTCTGAATGATTCACACCGTGCCGTGACTCACAACATGGCGGTGCAAACACATACCGTCTATGATTACTCCTCATTAGTCTACACTTAGTGACTGACTTTCATTCATATCCTAACCTGCTCATCCTGTCCACTATCATGGTAGATGGTACGCCATAGTTGTATCTCCTATCATAAGACGTATAGCAAGAGGCCCCAGTCAGCCCCGTGCTGAACAGAAGGCAATGTCCTGTTAAAATGACTCACACCCAAATCATATGATGTAATGACTGTAATTAGCATGTTTCTCATGGCTCATTGACTCCCTGCTCACTCTGAGGTGGACTCCATTGAAATACGGACTGAGTCTACTGAGGCTGTTCTTCAACAGTCTCCATCAGTTCCCCATTAAAGTGTTATTAGGCCCAGGTCATGCTCACTGCACTGTCTCGGTCTCACATGGGTCACTATGGCTGTTACCTCCTATACATCATAATGGCAATGCCACCGAGACTACAGCCGTATGAGTAAACACTAGTCTTTGCCATGACGTTTAATGACCCTGCCAGTGCCAACACACTAGGGTTGTAGCCAACATCTGACTGACTTTTACACATCTTAAGCCTCCATATTTGACACTCAATCCCCTCTATTTGCCCGGAGTCCTGCGAAGCACATTATGTTGTTTCCTTGAAAAAGAGGTCTTTGACCTCAAGAGCACTACCTGGTATTGTAAGAAATCATATTTTTTCCATGGAGATTTAGGGTGATGAAATGTAATGGAAAGCAATAGGGAGGTACAACATCAGACAGACTTCAATGGGAAATGAAGTGATTTCAAAGTGATACTGCTGATACAGGCTCAGGCTCTCTCTCTAGCTGTTGCATCTGGTGGTTTTCCAGCTAAATCATGCTCCTTGATCTCAGTTTACAGAGAAGAGTAGAGGAGTGGGCTCCTAACAGGAGAGAGCCAGTTGGCTGGGAGATCAAAGGATGCTCCCCCTTAGACAGAGAGCTGAGGAGGCAGTGAGAAGGTAAGGCTGCTGTTTCTCTCTGGGGCTGGTCCAGCTGGTGGGCTGGGGAGGTGGGGCTAGCTAGGGAGGGTGGTATGTACATATTCATTACGGACACATTCAGTACTAAATGCTTTCTCACCAACTAGGAGCTGTTGGAATCACTATTGAGTCCAGGCCTACCAGCCTCCTTGCTATGAGGGAGACTCTGCCTTCTCTGCTCCTGCTAATTCAGTCCGCTTCAGTTGAATGGACCGTTCTCTCAGTACATAATCAGTTTCTCCAGCAGAACGAGGGAGGGATGAATGCTTTGCTAGGCTGATTTTACCATCCCCCTCTGGCATTACATGTTTTACTGCTTTAATGGTGTGAATTAGATGTACTCTGTTTCTGTGTATGTCAACCTTCTTAGGGTCTTTCACACCAAATTGTTTTGGACAGGTTTTTCCTAAATCTGGTGTGTTTTCCCCTTCAGTGCGGATCTATCTGCACTTGGGAGCGCACTAAACAGCATACCGTGGTTCACTCAAAAAAGGTGGTGTTTTTTATTAGTTTTATTGTCACACACCGGATAGGTGCAGTGTGTTATTTTACAGTGTCAGCCATAGTAGTATGGCACCTCTGGAGAAAATGTGGGTTTACATGCCTTGTTCAAGGGCGGCAGATTTTACCCTTATCGGCTCAGGTATTCAAACCTTTCGGTATTGTCCCAATACTCTAAACGCTAGGCTACCTGCTGCCCTACCAGAACTAGAGCCGTGCAGTATAAGGCCTATTGGTTGTTTGACTGCCAGCATGTGATTAAATGCGTGCAGTACCATACCTTGATTTCTCTGAAACATTATGTGAGTAGCACGAGCAACACATTTATGAGTGCATCCGATGCAGATTAGGGGAGACAAGGGCTATACTGGGGAAATAGGCTACTGCCTACTGAATATATTGTTGGAAGACCAACGCGAAAGGAATATGCCATTTGAGACACACAGGTTATGCTTCTTGATAATCAATCAATTAGCCTCCCCTAGCCCCTGCATATGAAAGGGGGAGAGGAGATAAGTGAGAGGAAAGGAGTTGGGAAGGAAAGGAGTGAGGGGAGAGGGGAGGAGGCAGGAAAATGGAGGAGAGGAAAGGAGAAGTGAGGGAGAGAAGAAGAGTGAGGGGAGAGGAGGAGGTAGGGGCGAGAGTATTCTGTAGAGGGGAGACTAGGTGCCTGCTGTGATAAAACAGGAAAGGAACATTCCTTCATTTGTCTAGACCATATCTATCTGAAATAGAAAACCCATGATGGAGGACAGAAAAGATCAAGCAGTTGTAATCCTCATCAACAGTTGGAACGCTACATAGTAGTCATTGAACACTGGTCACTTGAATAATGTTTCATACTGTTTTACCCACTTCATGTATATACTATATTCTAGTCAAGGCTCATCCTATATAACTACTGCTGTATACACCTTTCTATTCATATACAGTCCACACCGTTATTAATGTGTGGAAAATTCCAAATGGTTTGCATAGTCAATTTACACACAGCTCTGACACACACACACTTACACCACCAGACATGCCACCAGGGGTCTTTTCACAGTCTCCATGCCAGAACAAATTCAAGAAAGCTTACAGTATTATATAGAGATATATTGCATAGAACTTCCATTTCATATTGCTCAAATGTACAGCAAACTTGGTGAAAGAAACTATTAAAATAACACCTCACGGCACAACATCCCTCCCCTGTTTGACCTAGATATTGTGTGTATGTATTGATATGTAGGCTACTTGTGCCTTTTTTAAATTGATGTAGTTCTGTCCTTTAGCTGTTCTTGTCTATTAATGTTCTGTATTATGTCATATTTCACATTTTGTGTGGATCCCAGGAAGAGTAGCTGCTGCTTTCGCAACATCTAAAGGGGAAAGAATAACAAAAACCAAATATACACATACAGGTGAAGTCAGAAGTCATTCAAATGTGTTTTTCAACAACTCCACAAACTTCTTGTTAACAAACTATAGTTTTGGCAAGTCGGTTAGGATGTCTACTTTGTGCATAACACAAGTAATTATTTCAACTATTGTTTACTGACAGATTATTTCACTTTTAATTCACTGTATCACAATTCCAGTGGGTCAGAAGTTTACATACACTAAGTTGACTGTGCCTTTAAACAGCTTGGAAAATACCAGAAAATAATGTCATGGCTTTAGAAGCTTCTGATAGGCTAAATGTGTCATGTTCTGACCTTAGTTCTGTTATTATATCTTTGTTTTAGTATGGTCAGGGCGTGAGTTGGGTGGGCTGTCTATGTTTGTTTTTGAGTTCGGCCTAGTATGGTTCTCAATCAGAGGCAGCTGTCAATTGTTGTCCCTGATTGAGAATCATACTTAGGTAGCCTGGGTTTCACTTTTGGGTTGTGGGTGTTTGTCTTCCGTGTCAGTGTTTGTTCGCCACACGGGACTGTTTCGTTGATGCACGTTATTTTGTTTTGTTCCAGTGTTCTGTTGTTTTTATTAAACATTATGGACACTTACCACGCTGCGTTTTGGTCCTCCGATCCTTCTCGCTTCCCCTCCTCAGAAGAGAAGAACCTTTGTTACAAAATGACATCATTTGAGTCAATTGTAGGTGTACCTGTGGATGTATTTCAAGGCCTACCTTCAAACTCAGTGCCTCTGCTTGACATCATGGGAAGATCAAACGAAATCAGCCAAGACCTCAGAAAAAAAAATTGTAGACCTCCACAAGTCTGGCTCATTCTTCGGAGCAATTTCCAAACGCCTGAAGGTACCACGTTCATCTGTACAAACAATAGTACGCAAGTATAAACACCATGGGACCACGCAGCCATCACACCGCTCAGGAAGGAGATCCGTTCGCTCTCCTAGAGATGAACGTACTTTGGTGTGAAAAGTGCAAATCGTTCCCAGAACAGCAGCAAAGGACCTTGTGAAGATGCTGGAAGAAACAGGTACAAAAGTATCTATATCCACAGTAAAATGAGTCCTATATCGTTATAAATTGAAAGGCCGCTCAGCAAGGAAGAAGCCACTGCTTCAAAACCGCCATAAAAAAAAGCCAGACTACGGTTTGCAACTGCACATGGGGACAAAGACCGTATTTGGCCATAATGACCATTGTTATGTTTGGAGGAAAAAGGGGGAGGCTTGCAAGGATAAAGTCTTTAATCATGAAGATGATGAGAGCGAAAGATGAGTTTGCCCTCCAGTCTCTCTGTCTCTGTTAGGCTGGTATTAGCATGAGAGCTTGTCTGTCCGTCTTGTCTGCCTGGTGGTGAATACATTGTTGATTACCTCCCTGACAGTGTCCAGATGCCCTTCATGTTAGATTAAGTCATTAGCACTGTTTTATTGAGGTTATTTTGCATGTCTTGGAGGGAGCTTTGCTTATGGTACAAATAATGACACCCCAAAAAATAAGACATGTAAAACATGAGCTGGCGCACACCCAGAATAATAGTTTGTGTGGAGGTGCTGACTAACGGCGAATAACTATAAACTGTCAAAATAAAGAAAGTCGAACAGTCCATGTGTAATCTCCCAGCAATTTAATGGGTATTTACCAATGTTTCGGCATCACTGACCCTGAGGAAGACACACTGACCCTGAGGAAGGCACACTGACCCTGAGGAAGGCACAGTGACTCTGAGGATGGCACACTGACCCTGAGGAAGGCACACTGACCCTGAGGAAGACACACTGACCCTGAGGATGGCACACTGACCCTGAGGATGGCACAGTGACCCTGAGGATGGCACACTGACCTTGAGGAAGGCACACTGACCCTGAGGAAGACACACTGACCCTGAGGATGGCACACTGACCCTGAGGAAGGCACACTGACCCTGAGGAAGACACACTGACCCTGAGGAAGACACACTGACCCTGAGGAAGGCACACTGACCCTGAGGAAGGCACAGTGACCCTGAGGAAGACACACTGACCCTGAGGAAGACACACTGACCCTGAGGAAGGCACAGTGACCCTGAGGAAGGCACAGTGACCCTGAGGAAGACACACTGACCCTGAGGAAGACACACTGACCCTGAGGAAGGCACAGTGACCCTGAGGATGGCACACTGACCCTGAGGATGGCACACTGACCCTGAGGATGGCACACTGACCCTGAGGAAGGCACAGTGACCCTGAGGATGGCACAGTGATACCGAAACGTTGGTAAATACACATTAAGTTGCTGGGAGATTATCCATGGAGTGTGCGACTTTCTTTATTTTGAAAACGAATAATGATACCAACACGTCAGTATGCTGCTATGCCAGGACTGAATCTACCTCAGTTCTCTACAATGAGCTCTGCTTTTGTCGGTCAGCCCACTCCCCTGCCACTACACTGTACTGTGAGTTGTTATAACAACTGTGCTCCATTTTAGGTTCCACCCAATCAGACTGGAGAAACACAATTAAAGCATCTGTCCTGTGTAGTTCAGAGCTTTCCACTAGAAGGTTGTTTAACATGCTGTCAGTGGTTTAGGCAGTACTGCTTTCACTCTGCACTTACGCTGAGGTATTTTTAGGGCATAGTAGACAACTTTTTTAGATTCGCTTCTATTGAAGAGTTGTTTGCATAGACATCTGGCATTAGAGTAAGCATTCAGATCACAAAATATGTTTTTGTTCTGAACTTCTTGTGGTGTTTAGTTTATTTGTGTCTCAGATTGGGACAAGAGGAATGTATAATCTCACAGCTTCTGCTTCTCGCAATGTGGAGTTGGTGTACATGTCTACAGTTTCATGATCAGTTCCCTATGATGAGTCCTTGGTTGCGCTGTGGGGTTCTAAGCTCTATCTGTTTGCCCAGTGAAGTCCAGACTGTGGTTGTCTAACTAATGCTATATAATCACTGCATGTTTTCACAGACGTCAGTAGACTCAATAACCCAAATCAATTATAAGGAACGTAATTGGGTTTTAATGTGCATCTGTTTGTTCTTACCAACGTTGCAAGAGCTTGTTTTCAAACTAGCACTACAGGTTAATCAGTAGCATCTTGATTATGATTAGTTGAGCCACAGTAATGGTGCAACCAGTCACGAGCCATTTCTTTATGAATTATGAAACACTTTCGAATTCTCTGGAGAGCAGAAGGATGTTGGACGATATCATCACCCTCCCTCCCCGACATTTGGATGATGCATAGTGAGCCCTCTGCTAGGCAGCAGCCAATACAAAATGAACACTCACATCACAATATCAACACAAGAGGATCTATACCAAATTATTAAACACTATCACATTAACCCTAATAATCAGCTATAATACAACTACATTTTTTATATTTTTTTATCAATGAAGTGTTGGTTGAATTTGGAATTCATATTCCCTTCAAAGAGCTAGATTAGAGAAAAGGCCTATAGTTTAGTCATCTCCAATCTGATTTAGACCACATTTTCTCCAACCTTTTTACTGGTGTCTAATGGCCTAAAGCAGATTCATAAATGAAAGGGATTATTCCTGCAGATGTAAGGAGCTCCAGTATTAACACGAGGGAGGCAGGGAGGGAGACCTCTCTTTGCTCCAGGCAGTAGCACTCCCATCCACTCCCATTAATTGAACAGTCTCTCTTATAAGGTGCTCACATACTGTACAGTGCTATTGATTAGTCCAGTCAAGCACATTAGCAGTGACAGAGGATTGCTGTATCTTCAGTCTCTACCTGTCATTGGGAACCAACTCTGTGTCAGTCAGACAAACAGCCGAGGCGTCAGTCTGTAGGGACCAGACTTCTGTCAGACAGCAACTTTGACTCTAAGGACCAACATGGGCTCTTCTGTTAGTTAGGGAGCATTAAGTCCCTGAAGTAGGGAATCCTGCCCTGAACACGAGCCAATGTGTACGCCAAGTATACTGTGTGTGTGTGTGTGTGTGTGTGTGTGTGTGTGGCCAAAGTTATTGACCATTTTCAAATGTCTTCCTGGTTTATGGGTACAGATGGGAGGCTCTTTGACGCTGAGCCATCGCTCACGCACCGTTCATTCCATGTAGTATGGTGGTGAAATCCCCTCTCTCCCCGGGCCTACACTCCCCTCCGCTGGCATGATAGTTCAATCTCCTCTCTCCCCGGGCCTACACTCCCCTCCGCTGGCATGATAGTTCAATCTCCTCTCTCGCTCAAGGTTAGGCTGTTTCATTGGCCTCCTGAGAGCAGGCCTTGACAGCTGATCAGGAAGTGGATTGACACACAGGCACATAGGTTGGTTGAAAGAGAGAGCAGAGCAGAAGAGCAGGTGTCTATAGCTCCAGTACAGGCAGCTCTGATCTGTAGTCTATTTCCTCCAGGGGTCATGTGCTTTATGGCTTTGACTACCTGTCCTCGTGTCTTCTTCTCCCACTCTCTCTCAATCACCTCGCTGGCTGCCTCTACATCTCTACATGTTGTTGCACTTCCTACTATATCTCCAACCCCAATTGGATTTCAGCATTACAAACAGAAGAGATGTTTCTCAGCATCTCCTGAGGATGCTCTCCACAGGACAATGCAGGAAGATCCTCCATTAAGACACTCAGATTCACCACTTCGCATGTGTCCTCATTGTATGTGCTAGACACAGAGATCTGTACGATGCTCTTACCCTCAAACACAGAGAGAGAAGAAATCTGTGAGGAAGGTTTGTACAAAGGTGATCTACAGGGGTAGAACTGAGGTCACAGGAGACTCTTTCTGCTGGACTATATATTTGAGGTTGAATATTTCCTTTGGGAATAGTGGCCTGGCTAAGCCCCGCATGCCTTCAGGGAGCTGGTGGGATGGCTGGGTGGTATTAATGAGATTTAAAGGACTCCTTAGCTTTTGTCTCTGTCCCGGTGTGACTGGAACCCCCCTGGAGAGACCAATGCTACACGCTTGGGTCCACACACTCTTTCATTAAGGGAAATCATTGCACTGCAGACATATCTAGAGGGCTTTACTTAATGCCTTAAACACAGCTAGCCACTGGCTCTGACGTATTTCACCTAAAGCTGTCTGTCTTTGGACGTGAAAAACCCTGTGTGTGTGTATGTGTGTGTATGTGTGTGTTTGTGTGTGTGTGTGTGTGTGTGTGTGTGTGTGTGTGTGTGTGTGTGTGTGTGTGTGTGTGTGTGTGTGTGTGTGTGTGTGTGTGTGTGTGTGTGTGTGTGTGTGTGTGTGTGTGCGTGCGTAGGTGGCTTAGGAAGAAAGAATGAAGAGTCTCTGGGAAACAGAAGAAAGAATGAAGAGTCTGGGAAACAGAAGAAAGACAGGTGCAAGAAAATAAAATGCATACTGGGTCTGTAAACTCCACCCCCCCCCCCCCCCCCCCTGTCTGGGACATGATAAATAGTTGTTTGTGGAAAGGCCTTGGCGAGCGGCGTGGAGGCAAGGGGTGGAAAGGCCTTGGCAAATGGCGCGCAGCCTGGAGGCAGGGAGGTGGAAAGGCCTTGTCGAGTGGAGAGCGGCGTGGAGGCAGGGGGTGGAAAGGCCTTGGCGAATAACGCATGGCGTGGAGGCAGGGGGGTGGAAAGGCCTTGTCGAGTGGAGAGCGGTGTGGAGGCAGGGGGTGGAAAGGCCTTGGCGAATAACGCATGGCGTGGAGGCAGGGGGGTGGAAAGGCCTTGTCGAGTGGAGAGCGGCATGGAGGCAGGGGGTGGAAAGGCCTTGGCAAATGGCACACAGCGTGGAGGGGGTGGAAAGGCCTTGGCAAATGACGCATGGCTTGGAGGCAGGGGGGTGGAAAGACCTTGGTGAGTGGCACAGGCGTGGAGGGGGTGGAAAGTGGAACAGCCTGTTGAAATGTCAGCAGGATAATGTGTTGGTGGCTGTGGAGCACAGATATCTCTTCAGGAGCAGTTTACTACCACTAATCTGGCTGTGGTGAGGAAAGGTCAGCAACACAGGGAGGGATATCTGCTTCCTCCTCCTCCATCTCCCTGCTAACTCCTTCTGAGGAACACATCACTGGAATGATTACTGTAGGATTCACACCATCTGAATACATATGAGTTCCAGTCCAAGGTTTGGTTTAAATTCATAAAATGCACCCCCTAGGAAAACATATGACTTCCAGGGTTTGGGTTGATGTGTATTCAAGCAGATCGGGGAAGATGCTTGGTGATTTCCAGGCATGTTAAGCAGACAGGTCCAGGGTGAGGAAGAGCGCTCTCAGAAGAGTATAATGAGATGATGATGCTCCACTGGAGAGGACACACTTAAACCAAGGAATGATTAGAATGGCCAAGCACAGCAGAGGCTCAATAACTTACTGCTCAGTGAAGCAAGAACAGGCTATTTCCAGGCTGGCCTTACTGCTGTGTACGGTACATAATGGACCAATTTACGAACTGTTTGCACCTGAACAATGTCTTCTGCTTTTTTCAGAGAGGACTGAAGAGAGAAAACAAAGAGAAAACATGACATTTCATTGACACTTTGTCCATAATTTTC
Source organism: Oncorhynchus kisutch (assembly GCF_002021735.2). NCBI lineage: Eukaryota > Metazoa > Chordata > Actinopteri > Salmoniformes > Salmonidae > Oncorhynchus > Oncorhynchus kisutch. The sequence continues at coordinate 71,243,283 of NC_034188.2, read as the reverse complement.
TTTGCACCCTTTCCCTTTAATTTTCATCAGGCCTACACCGTTTTGACTACCAGTCTCTCTTGGTCTTATAATAACGAATGGGGGCCTATGCACTGTAGCATGATTCAGCTTTTCTTTTCTAGTTTGTATCATCCTGGTTTTTCGCTTGGACAGCTGCAGCTAGTGTCTTAAATGTAACTGGTCATTATCATTCAGGTCTTAACCATGGGGATGTGGAGGGGATTTGCAGTATCTCTCCCTGGAGGATAACGGTGAAATCCCATTATACCTCCTGTACTTCCTGAGGCAAAATACTCTCCTTCCTAAACGCTTTCCTTTCCCCCCATTTGATATCAGCTTCCCAGAGCCTGCTGCTGCTGCTGCTGCTGCTGCTGTGGAGAGATACTTTACTGTTGACATTCTACTCTATGTCCATGCTTTCTGGTCTTCAGTTTGAACAGTGTCATGGTAATGATCTGATGCAGCACAAACATCTGTCATCGAACGATGGATCTCAGGGACGGCATCTTCTGTCTGCAAAAAAGTCCCCAGAATCTTCTAAAAGAAGAGAAAATCCAACCCTGTTCTCTGATGTAAAGTTGTCTCTCCATAAATGTCACTTTAATGGGCAGTATTTGTCTCTTTCCTGCCTGACCACCACAGGGTTCATGCTGGCTAATGCTATAAATCCCATTATTGCTCAAAGGAGAGTAGATTGACTCTCTCCACTTTTAACCTCTTAGCTTGTGTTGTTTAGCAAACGTGCAGAGCACGTATAAATATTACAGATATATACACCAAATATTACAGACATATACATCAAATACTACAGATATATACACCAAATACTACAGATATATACACCACATATTACAGATATATACACCAAATATTACAGACATATACATCAAATACTACAGATATATACACCAAATACTACAGATATATACACCAAATATTACAGATATATACACCAAATATTACAGACATATACATCAAATACTACAGATATATACACCAAATATTACAGATACATACACCAAATATTACAGATATACACACCAAATACTACAGATATATACACCAAATACTACAGATATATACACCAAATATTACAGATATATACAACAAATATTACACATATATACACCAAATATTACACATATATACACCAAATATTACACATATATACACCAAATATTACACATATATACACCAAATATTACACATATATACACCAAATATTACACATATATACACCAAATATTACACATATATACACCACTGCCACCCACCATCTTGAGTTAGTATTGAAATTCGCTCCTCTTCTTAAGAGAAACACTTGCTCAGTTGTCAGCTGTTTTTCCTCAAGCTGTCCTCCAGTGTTTAATATGGTATTTGTATTTTATTAGGATCCCCATTAGCTGTTGTAAAAGCAGCAGCTCCTCTTCCTGGGGTCCACACAAAACATGAAACATGACATAATACAGGACATTAATAGACAATAATTAAGATAATACCGCACATTGTGGGAAGTGGGATTCTGATACGGTGAGTACTACCCACAGCCACTTTTAAACAGCACAGATCACAGGCTTGAGGGAAGTTGTACAGTACATTAGCCTTCCCTCTCTGTTATAGCTCTGGCATATACTTTTGTCAGACAGCATCAGTTTTTCAGATAAATCCTACAATGTCCTGGATAAGCATCTGAAGAAAGGCAATGTAGTTCTAATTAGAATAGTGCAGTGAGCTTAAGGCTATTGGCAGACAGACATATTTCCTGCTCTCTTCTTCTGCGAGTTTCAAACCTTAAACAACAGCAGTTATCATGTCAGATACTGACTGCAATACACAGTTTGGTCTCCAACTAAAAGAGTGAAACGGCAAGTTATCTGAAAATGACACCTTCCTGTATCTGTGGTTCTACCATTAAGAATGTTTGTCAGGATTGCGAGAGCCACAACTCCAAATAGTGGATCTGCCAGTGTTTGGCTTCACATCTCTGTAGATAAAGCCAGTGTAGCTGTGGTACCCTCTCTCAATGATCTGATCCCACAGTAAATACAGCTACACACTACAATGTACCAAATCTAACTTGATGTTAATCTGTCTGGCTCTGTCTGGCTCTGAGTTTTTTCTGCTCTGGAAAACAGTACTACCAGTAGTAGGCTACCTATGCCCAATTTTTGCCCTTCAAAAGTATTGCAAGGATAAAGTTGAAATCATATTTGATTAAGCTTTAAGTTGTTCTTCAAATCCATTCTTTGGAGCAGATATTCACGAGTATTAATGAATAATTTCCATAACTCCATGTCACTGTGGCTGTAGACAGGGTTTCTGATAAGCACACAGGCGTCTCTCTGTGCTTGTGGTAAACATTAGAGATTAGCTCTATCTTTTAAAGGTCAGTGTTTCTGTGAAGAGAGCAACAGGCTGCAGAGGCTGATTACAACCTGCCGGACAGTACTCTTAACTCTACAACACACACACTCCTCTTCCTCTCATCTCCTCCAGTCAGCACAGAAAGAACCCACTCACTCTACCCCACAGAAGAGCCGAGGAGAGAGGGAGAAAGTGGATGGATTGGGTGGCAAGAGGAGGGCCACGATAGATAGGCGAAAAGGAGCGAAGAAAGACATTTATTTGAAAAGGAATTGAAAGACAGGAATTGGACACTGTGAACTTTGGAGGAGGGGCTGGGGTGGTGAATGCATCTGTGGCTAGTCTACAGTCTTGGCCAAACGTTTTGGGAATGACACAAATATAAATTTTCACAAAGTCTGCTGCCTCAGTTTGTATGATGGCAATTTGCATATACTCCAGAATGTTATGAAGAGTGCAATTAATTGCAATAAGTCCCTCTTTGCCCTGCAAAGGAACTGAATCCCCAAAAAACATTTCCACTGCATTTCAGCCCTGCCACAAAAGGACCAGCTGACATCATGTCAGTGATTCTCTCATTAACACAGGTGCGAGTGTTGACGATGACAAGGCTGGAGATCACTCTGTCATGCTGATTGAGTTCCAATATCAGACTGGAAGCTTCAACAGGATGGTGGTGCTTGGAATCATTGTTCTTTCTCTGTCAAACGTGGTTACCTGCAAGGAAACACATGCCGTCATCATTGCTTTGCACAAAAAAGGGCTTCACAGGCAAGGACTGCCAGTAAGATTGCACCTAAATCAACCATTTATCGGATCATCAAGAACTTCAAGGAAATCAGTTCAATTGTTGTGAAGAAGGCAAGGTGAGCGCTACCATCAGTTCTGTGTCATGCCAACAGTAAAGCATTCTGAGACCATTCATGTGTGGGGTTGCTACTCAGCCAAGGGAGTGGGCTCACTCACAATTTTGCCTAAGAACACAGCCATGAATAAAGAATGGTACCAACACATCCTCCGAGAGCAACTTCTCCCAACCATCCAGGAACAGATTGGTGACAAACAAGGCCTTTTCCAGCATGATGGAGCACCTTGCCATAAGGCAAAAGTGATAACTAAGTGGCTCGGGGAACAAAACATCAATATTTTGGGTCCATGGCCAGGAAACTCATCAGACCTTAATCCCATTGAGAACTTGTGGTCAATCCTCAAGAGGCAGGTGAACAAACAAAACCCCACAAATTCTGACAAACTCCAAGCATTGATTATGCAAGAATGGGCTGCCATCAGTCAGGATGTGGCCCAGAAGTTAATTGAAAGCAAGCCAGGGCGGATTGCAGAGGTCTTGAAAAAGAAGGATCAACATTGCAAATATTGACTCTTTGCATCAACTTCATGTAATTGTCAATAAAAGCCTTTGACACTTATGAAATGCTTGTAATTATACTTCAGTGTTCCATAATAACATCTGACAAAAAATATCAAAAGACACTGAAGCAGAAACCTTTGTGGAAATTAATATTTGTGTAATTCTCAAAACTTTTGGCTACAACTGTACACATCAGGAGAAATGAATCTAAAGCTGGAGTGGTTGT